>NC_091986.1:184241115-184427140 GCF_044704955.1 Pristiophorus japonicus
TTCTTGCAAGTTGTTAATAGAGATTGTAAATAGTTGGGGTCCCAGCACTGATCCCTGCGACACCCCACGAGTTACTGGTTGCCAACCAGAGAATGAACCATTTATCCCGACTCTCTGTTATCTGTTAGTTAGCCAATCCTCTATCCATGCTAATATATTACCCCCAGCCCCATGAACTTTTATCTTGTGCAGTAACTTTTTATGTGGTACCTTGTCAAATGCCTTCTGGAAGTCCAAATACACCACATCCACTGGTTCCCCTTTATCCACCCTGTTCGTTACATCCTCAAAGTACTCCAGCAAATTTGTCAAACATGACTTCACCTTCATAAATCCAGACTGACTCTGCCTGACTGAATTTTGCTTATCCAAATATCCTGCTACTGCTTATTTAATAATGGACTCCAACATTTTCCCAACCACAGATGTTAGGCTAACCGGTCTATAGTTTCCTGCTTTTTGTCTGCCTCCTTTTTTAAATAGGGGTGTTATATTTGCAGTTTTCCAATCTGCTGGGTCCTCCCCAGAATCCAGGGAATTCTGGTAAATTAAAACCAATGCATCCACAATCACTGCTGCTACCTCTCTTAAGACCCTAGGATGCAAGCCATCAGGTCCAGGGGATTTATCTGCCTTTAGTCCCATTATCTTACTGAGTACCACCTCCTTAGTGATTGTGATTGTGTTAAGTTCCTCCCCCCCGATAGCCCCTTGACTATCCACTGTTGGAATATTGTTAGTGTCCCCTACCGTAAAGACTGATACAAAACATCTCCATGTTCCCCATTACTAATTCCCTGGTCTCGTCCTCTAAGGGACCAACATTTACTTTAGCTACTCTTTTCTTTTTATCTGTTTTTATATTTTGTGCTGGTTTACTTTCATAGCCTAACTTCCCTTTCTTAATAATTTTTTTAGTCATTCTTTGCTGGCTTTTAAAAGCTTCCCAATTCTGCAGTGTAAATTTCTATGATTGTATGAAAGTGAGATTCAGCTGGATAACTCTTTTTCAGCTGGCACAGACAGGATGGGTCGAATGGCCTCCTGTGTTGCAGCATGCCATGATTCCATGATTCTGATTGGCCAATCAGGATGACTGTCAATATGACTGTCGACGCAGGTTGCGGTGCATGCTGGATATTGTAGTCCGTGTGCAGGAAGCAGCGGGCTTGGTGTTCTTGCAGCAAGGGTCTCTGGGACTCCAAGACCCAGGCTGCACTGCCGCCGCGGTCTCCAGTGACAGCTGAAGTGTCGAGGGAGCACCTGGGTGTTATGATATGATCCTTTAACTACAACCAGAAGGCGAGGGGGTCCCAAAACAGTTGGCAAAAGAATGAGCGTTCACTTGTTCTCTGTGTGTCGGTAAATACTGGGAAACCTCCGCAGGTCTCTGTGAAAGCCAACCTTCAGGTATCCTGATGTCAGCCGGCGCAAGAGAGGTTTGTGTTTGCCTGTCGTCATGGCAACGGCCTGGGACACGCGAATCATTCTGTGCCTGAAAACCAGTGCGTAAATAAAAAGGTCTGGAATCAGTTAGTAAATGTACACGGCAATGGAATTAATCCTGTTTGTTTTTAACTAAGGTGTGGCAGTTTATTGGCGGGGATACAGTAATCCCCCTGATGTATATTTGGAAGAACTACCTGTAAGTGAATTGAGCTGGGAGACGTGTCTTCAGACTCAGCCCGATTTTGACATTCATTATTCAGGATAACTGATGGTAATAAATGGGTTTAATCAAACTCCTAAGAAGCCTTAGCTGTAACATGCTCTGGATTAAGTTGCTTGTAGCCTTCCATTTCTCCTTCCCCGCAGTTACACAATTGAACTCTTTTCTAATCTTTTAAAGTCTTCTATTTTGATTTTACTTGTACTTGTTTGAGTTTCATATTTGGAATTACTATCGTCTATTGCTGCTGCTGCTAACTTTCTCCTCGTTATGAAAGTATTTTTCGGCATTGACTTTTGACGTCAGTGTTTTTATTATGTTAAACTCAATCCAGGAAAATAATTTGTGTTGGAAATGTTATCAGGAACAGATTCCCAGCTATTTTTTTCTTTTCCTAATATACTGTGGGTGCATTGGTGATCATTTTCCAACAGTCAATCGACTCGGGATCAGTTCCTATGGACTGAAGGGTAGCTAATGTAACACCACTTTTTAAAAAGGGAGAGAGAAAGAAAGCGGGTAATTATAGACCTGTTAGCCTGACATCAGTGGTGGGGAAAATGTTGGAATCAATTATTAAGGATGAAATAGCAGCGTATTTGGAAAGCAGTGACAGGATCGGACCAAGTCAGCATGGATTTATGAAGGGGAAATCATGCTTGACAAATCTTTTGGAATTTTTTGAGCATGTAACAAGTAGATTGGACAAGGGAGAACCAGTGTATGTGGTGTATTTAGACTTTCAAAAGGTCTTTGACAAGGTCCCACACAAGAGATTGGTGTGCAAAATCAAAGCACGTGGTATTGGGGGCAATATACTGACGTGGATAGAGAACTGGTTGGCAGACAGGAAGCAGAGAGTCAGGATAAACGGATCCTTTACAGAATGGCAGGCAGTGACTAGTGGAGTGCCGCAGGGCTCAGTGCTGGGACCCCAGCTCTTTACAATATACATCAATGATTTGGATGAAGGAATTGAGTGTAATATCTCCAAGTTTGCAGATGATACTAAACTGGGTGGCGGTGTGAGCTGTGAGGGGGACGCTAAGAGGCTGCAGGGTGACTTAGACAGGTTAGGTGAGTGGGCAAATGCATGGCAGATGCAGTATAATGTGGATAAATGTGAGGTTATCCACTTTGGGGGCAAAAACACGAAGACAGAATATTATCTGAATGGTGGCAGATTAGGAAAGGGGGAGGTGCAATGAGACCTGGGTGACATGGTTCATCAGTCATTGAAAGTTGGCATACAGGTACAGCAGGCGGTAAAGAAGGCAAATGGTATGTTGGCCTTCATAGCTAGGGGATTTGAGTATAGGAACAGGGAGGTCTTACTGCAGTTATACAGGGCCTTAGTGAGGCTTCACCTGGAATATTGTGTTCAGTTTTGGTCTCCTAATCTGAGGAAGGACATTCTTGCTATTGAGGGAGTGCAGCGAAGGTTCACCAGACTGATTCCCGGGATGGCTGGACTGACATATGAGGAGAGACTGGATCAACTGGGCCTTTATACATTGGTGTTTAGAAGGATGAGAGGAGATCTCATAGAAACATACAAGATTCTGACGGGACGGGACAGATTAGATGCGGGTAGATTGTTCCCGATGCTGGGGAAGTCCAGAACCAGGGGACACAGGATAAGGGGTAGGCAATTTAGGACTGAGATGAGGAGAAACTTCTTCACTCAGAGAGTTGTGGAATTCCCTGCTGCAGAGAGTTGTTGATGCCAGTTCATTGGATATATTCAAGAGGGAGTTAGATATGGCCCTTATGCTAAGGGGATCAAGGGATATGGAGAGAAAGCAGGAAAGGGGTACTGAGGGAATGATCAGCCATGATCTTATCGAATGGTGGTGCAGGCTCAAGGGGCTGAATGGCCTACTCCTGCACCTATTTTCTATGTTTCTGTGTAGTCCAAGCTGAGATCAGATAACTCAGCACTGACTGGGAATTGAATTTGTGACCTTTCTTGTCTTTATTACTCATAACATTATCAATCATTGATGGAGCTTGTCATTGACTATGATCACCAAATTAGGTTTTGCTTTGGTTTGTTGCATTGAAGAGGGTAATCAGCTTGAGGAAAGCAGTTAGGTTAATTTATATTTTGTCAAATAAAGCGGCACCCTAATAAAAACACCTTCAAAATGTAGTTAATTGACCCTTCTAAGGAATATAAGTGCCTTAGAGAAGATGAAAATCCTGAAGAAAATACAAAGATCTATATGAAGTAAATTACTCCTCACTACTACTGGAGATATATTTCTATTCTAGTAATCTTCACAATGACAGATTTTATTGAATATATGTTGAACATAACACTAAATACATTGAGATTGCGTTCTTACACGTCAAAAACAATTCTCCTAGTAGACAATGTTCTCTTCATATTAATTTACAGAATAGCTGGTCCATAGTTTAAATAGTATTCTAAACATAAATGAGATCAATTTGGCCATTTATATCAGTAGTGTCATGAAGTACTTTTGTGACCATTTTTTCTTCCTCGATGAGTATTTTGCACTTATCTGTATTATATTTTATTTGCTATTGATCTGCAAAATTAATGACTTTGCTGGTGCGGAGCATCTTGTGGCATGCCATGTTAGTTAGACTTGTTTATGCACATTTTGGTTTAAAACATTTTTGCCTACAAAGTTGTTGGAAGTGCGAATGGGTAATGGCTTAGCGAGGGCAACAGGGCATCTGGGACCTTGGTGAACAATGTGACACACAGTGCATCTCCTTAACCAATGAGATTAAAGGATTGAGAAATAAATAGGAAAGATTAAGAAGAAGAATCAATTAGAGTTGGTGATTTCAATGTCAAATCAGGTACAGAAAGAGAAATAGAGAGGAAAAGAAAAGTTGGATTAAGAGAGAGGAAAAAAGAGACAGAAAGGAAATATAAGAAAAAAACAAACATTTTAAATTTGGCATTTTTAAAATCTCCAACAATAAATCACAACATGAAGAAATGAGATGCCACATTTTTAATTGTTCACTTTATGGGCAAGAGAGGTTGATTGGCAGCGATTAACAATTATCACATTAAAAGGGTACTTACGCTGTTAATTACTAGACTTAACTTTCTATAGCGTGTTTAATGGGAAATTAATCTGCAAATGCAGCAACTTTATGAAAATCATGGGGAATTTAAGTGCGAGATGCCATTTTCGTGAAGCTAACGGCGGAGTGGTTAAAATCGGCCAGCAACTTGTGGCAATTCGCAATTCATGGGGTATCTCTTCCTTGACACAAGTTGCTGACTGATTTGCACCGTAACAATGGCATGCGTTGTTCACCATTATTTTTTCAGCAAATTCTGAGCTATTATTTTGTCCTTTGAGTAGTATTATTTCTAAGTGTACCAGTTTGGGATAGGTATCCATTTACAATGATGCAAAGTCAGTAGTTCTGTTAGGCTTTTGGGAGGCGGGGGTGTACAATTGTTTTGGGCAGTAGAGAAAATCATCTGATAGCAAATTGGCAGCCTGCTTTACATTATATCTCAATTTATTTTTCATTCAAGTCAATGGAAAAGAAAATTGGTTAGAATGTAAAACAGGCTGCCAATGCACTATCAGCCCTTTTATGCAACTGCCCAAGATAAATTTCGCCCTCTTTGTGTGTACACTCTCTTCCGGTGAGACAAAGAGGAGCTTTGTCCATGCCTGCTTACATACATATGCAGAGCTCTGTACATTGGGCATCCAAATAATAATTACATTTGAATGTTGGCAAAAGGCAAAAATAAGACAGGTGTCTTTCTGCTAACAATAAAAAAAAGTTTAAAAATAATGTTGAAAAGTTCATAGATGGTCATCTAGGTCGCCTGGGAACTTCATAAAATTCTTATTGCAACATGGAGTTGTACTGTGGTTGAGGCAAAGACAAAGTGTGTGTGAGACTGTCTTAAAAGTGGCCTCACACTGCTTGCCTAATTTGGGGAATTTGGCAATCAAGTTATACCACACATTTTGTGTCAATTGTAACAATTTTGGCTTTACATCAATGCAAAATCTGCAGTAAAACTGGTCTGTAAATCAGTTTATAACCAGAATTTTTTTTTTTCTATTTCAGATTTCCTACAGATTAGCTGCCACAATGGATAAATATGAAATAATTAGACTCATTGGTGAAGGAGCATTTGGAAAAGCTTTCTTGGTTAAAGCTAAAGATGACAACAGACAGGTTGTAGTAAAAGAGGTCAAAACTGCAAAGGTGAGGCTGAAATAAGACGATTTTGTATTGCATTATATTATCGTTTTTGTGAGGCAAGCCAATTGTTTAAGGTCGCTAATAACAAATTCTTGTAGCCAGTTTATACTTTGTGATAACAATAATTTCTTTGATAACAGAGCTTATTAAAATGGCATGGTAAAATTTTCTGTAATAATATAATTATCTATGTTTAAGATGATAGAGAGAATTTTTATGGTTAAATAATGTTTAAATCTTTTGCCCAATAGTCTTCTATTCAGGTGCAGGTACAGGCCCACTTGATACTTCTCAATTCCATGATTAATTAGTAAGATTTGATAACTCAGCATATGGAGAATTGGGAGCAAGGACTGGTGTCCTCTGTGGTATATAACCTGAAATGGACAATGCCAACATACTGCCTGTGGAAAGGGGGAAGGTGTGTATGTAGGCACCTTTAGTAATGACTCCACAAGGCAGGGTATGGTACTTAAACTGTGTAGACCTGCAGTCCTTTATTAGCAGCTCCTGAGTGTTGACAACAAGCTGTGTGTTCCTTTTTATACTGGGTTACCTGCCGTGTGCAGGCAACCCCTGGGTCTCCAGCAACAGCACCCTCCAGTGTACCGGTAAGGTGTGTACAGTACAAGGGTACATTCAATGTTGCAAGACAGTGTTACAGACATCACACAGTGAACAGGCATGCCTACACAACAGAAGGTGTTTCCCCCCTACCCCCCTCAGGATCAAATGGGTCATCATTACAGATCCCTGAACAAAAATGGCAGCTTCAAGAAAACCATAAGGCAGATAAGGAGTTTAATCATAATCATCATTATCTTCAACAACAAATTTACAGTTATATTGCACTGTTAACATAGAAAACCATTCCAAAGCGCATGAGGGAAAATGAATGCTGAGCCAAAGAGGGATTCATAGCAGGGGTGACCAAAAGCTTGGTCTAAAGAGATAATTTTCAGGGAGGGTCTTAAAGGAAAAGAGGGAGGTGGATATGAGTTGAGTGGCTGAAGGCATGTTTGCCAATGGTGGGGCAAAGGGAGAGGGGATGCAAAGGCAAGAGTCAGGGGAACAGAGCGTTTGGGTCAGGGGAAAGTAACAGAGGTAGGGAGCGGCGATATGACAGAGATATGGAGAGATTTAAACATAAGGATGAGAAACATACACATAGACCATTCCTCTGTAAATAAACTAGAATAACTGTGTATTTATGTGGTATAAAATGATACTGCAGTCAGTCCTTAAATAGTTAATCAGTATCTGTTTCATTGAACAGAGAATCCATTGCAATTTTAGCTACTTAGGCCCTGATCTTATCATCAAGACGTGTTCCAAGCAAAGGTAGGGGAGTTAGGAACGGAAAACCCGGAAATACAGGTTTCCGAACATCCATCAGTTAAATGTAGGGCGTCTTTTCTGTAACTTTCCCACCCACAGCCAGCCTGATTGGCAGGATGGCTGCCTGTCGTGTGGGAAAGCCTACAGCACCAAGCCGCAGCTGGACTGAAAGTAGGTGGGTCTAGTGGAGGGGTGGGAGAGATCGCGAGAGATTGGGGGGGGTGATTATGGTGTTGGGGAAAGATGGTCGTCGGGGAGAACAGATAGTGGTTGGAGGGAGCAGATTGTGGTCGTGGGTGGGCGGTGTACGATCGCAGGGGGTGGGGTTTACTGGTAAATTTATTGAGCCTGGAGAAAAGACTCCTGCTTTTCCTGGCCCACAAGCAGTAAAGATACTTACCTCATGACTTCAGCCCTTCGTGCCTCCTTCCACCTGCTGGATTTCCCAAGGCCTGGGAAACCCAGCAGAATGTGGTTAAAAATAGAATCACTGTTAAAATTAAAGCACGCAGCCTCATTCAAATTTTTAAATGACCAAACCACCTCCTGAGAGCGAATTGGTCACCTGTCCCTCGTCCTGCCTCCGTTAAAACCAGAAGTGGGCAGGTTTGAGGCGGGTTGTGTTTCTTTTTCAGAGGGGGGTAATTTTTGCTTTCAGATTTGCTGGGAGCAGGGTGGTAGGCCCAGTTGCACACATGAAACCTGGAAGTCCGGGTCTCCCCACATGTTGTGGAGTTTTAATGTGCATGTGACGTCACTGACAGGGTCCCCGCCTGGAAGTCAGCTTGATTGACAGGCTTGGCTTCTAGTCGGACTAGGAATGCTGGAGAAGAGGTTGCAGACCCAGGTAGGACTGAGACCCGACCCCAGGTGGGGCAAGATCCAGCGGGGGGGGGTGGCGGGGGAGGGGGGTTTATAGGGGGGCTGATAGTGGGGGAGCTTGGGGGGCCGGAGGGAAACACACCTGCTCCTCCTGGCCCACAAGGAGTGCTACCCGAGGTTGTTCTTGCCTTGCTGCAGCTGCCAGGGTTCCTGATGCCCAGGAAACCCGGCTGGCTAGAGTTAAACCAGCAATGAAGGCTAAATCCGTGCCTCATTATCATATTTAAAATGCCAACCACTCCTAGAAGCAGGTTAGTTATCCGTCCCCCTGTCCCGCCTCTGTTAAAACCAAAAATGGGTGGGTTTGAGGGCAGGTTGAAGTCAGGATACAGATTTGTAACATTTTAACCTCGCACCTGAATCAAACCTTCCCATTTTTGGGAATTAAAATTACCCACTTGGTATCTAATATTCTATCTGCTTTGCTGATTACCCTCTCATTGATTTTTATGATCGTTACTTTAAAAACAAAACTGGTCAAAACATTTTTTTTAACTTAAAGCTTGTACTGTTGCACAGTTTAATATTTATCCCATAATTGCGCTTACTTGTGAAAAATAATCCCATGATTCAGCTCAGTTAAACCTGAGTGACAGATTCATTTAGTTGTAATGGTTATAACAAAACTTGTTCATGCAGCTAGGAGGCAAAATAAAAAACTCATTATACACCCACGACACTTTCGCCGGCCTCCGCCAGTTAACAGCCTCCAGTTTCCTGGCTCTGACTGTCTCCTTTTCACCGTGAATGTCCAGTCCCTCTACACCACCTACCCATCAGGACGGCATGTGGGCCCTCTGCTTCTTCCTTGAACGGAGGCCCAACCAGCCCCATCCACCACCACCCTCCTCCTCCTGGCTGAACTTGTTCTTACATTGAACAACTTCTCCTTTGACTCCACTCAGTTTCTCTAAATAAAAGTTGTTGCTATGGGAACCCGTAAGGGCACTAGCTATTCCTGACTTTTTATGGGCTATGTGGAACATTGTTTACTCCAGTCCTACACAGGTCCCCTCCCTCACCTCTTTTTTCCAGCCCTCTTTGAAGATGCTATTGGTGCGGATTACAGCTCTTGCCCGAACTGGAAAATTTCATCAACTTTGCTCCCAATTTTCACTCCTCCCTTGCCTTCACATGGTCTATCTCCGACTCTTCCCTTCCCTTTCTTGACTTTGATATCTCCATTTCTGGGGATAGGCTGTCAACTAATATCTACTATAAATCCACTGACTCCCACAGCTACCTTCATTATAATTCCTCCCACCTCACTTCCTGTAAGGACTCAATTCCATTCTTCCAGTTTCTCCATCTCCTTAGCATCTGTTCTGATGATGCTACCTTCCACACCAGTGCTTCTGATATGTCGTTCTTTTTCCTCAACCGAGGATTGCCCTCCACCATGGTTGACAGGACTCTCAACCATGCCGTCCCACTTCCCGCTCTTCTGCCCTCGTCCAGAACCATGATAGGGTTCCCCTTGTCCTCACCTTCCACCCCACCAGCCTCCACATTCAACGGATCATCATTTCCGCCATCTCCAGTGCAATGTCACCACCAAACACACCTTCCTCTCCCCTCCCTGTAAAGTCCTTACTCTACAGCATGAAACCACACAAGGCACATTCTGGAGACAAGGTCACTGTGATCTTAACTCTTTATTCACAGGACTCCAAAGATGATGACCCTGCGTGGGACCTCCCTTTTTATACCTGTGTGATCAGGTAAGGAGTGTCTCCCACAAGTTCACCCCTTGTGGTCAAGATGTGCATCTAGGTTGAGTGTATACAGTAATACAGTGGTGTTACATTGTGGTTACATAGATGATACCATCTCCCCCCCCCAAAGTCTTATTGGGATCATAGGTTTAGTCTTTCAGGTGGTCTACGCTCCCTCGTGGAGCGCCGTAGTTGGGGCTCTGGTTGTTGGACACTGACGTGTCTGTGTCTGTCAGCTGTGGTGATTCCGGCCGGTCCAGGCTGACCACAGGGACTGTGCATTCTTCTGATTGCTCTTGTTGCTTGTTCACTGGCGATGTTGTAAGCTCCATCTCATGGTCTTCTTCAGGTTCCTCCGTGTCGATGCTGAACCTTTTTTTTATTTGGTCCAGATGCTTACGGCATATCTGACCATTGTTGAGTTTTACCACGATGACCCTATTCCCCTCTTTGTCAATTACAGTGCCCTCAAGCCATTTGGGCCCCTTGGTGTGATTGAGGATGAATACAGGGTCATTTATTTCTATACATCTCCCCCTCGAATTATGGTCATGGTACTCGTTTTGTGACTTGCGCTTGCCCTCAACTATGTCGGTCAGAACTGGGTGAATGAGGGACAACCAAGTTTTGTGTGTCCGTTTCATAAGTAGCTCTGCGGGCGGGACCCCCGTGAGCGAGTGCGGTCAGGATATATAGGCCAGCAGGAGGTGCGATAGGCGGCATTGTAGGGAGGGTCCTTGAATCCTGAGCATACCTTGCTTAATGATTTGGACCGCACGTTCCGCCTGGCCATTGGAGGCCAGCTTGAACGGTGCAGTCCTGACGTGGTTGATGCCATTGCCCAACATAAACTCTCGGAATTCATAGCTTGTGAAGCATGGGCCATTATCACTAACCAGGATGTCCGGCAAGCCATGGGTTGCAAAGATCGCATGTAGGCTTTCCACGGTGGTAGATGATGTGCATGAATTCAGAATGATGCACTCGATCCATTTCGAGTACGCATCTACCACAATAAGGAACATCTTTCCCATGAACGGGCCCACGTAGTCAACATGAATGCGTGACCATGGCCTGATGGGCCAGGGCCAAGGGCTGAGCGGGGCCTCCCTGGGGGCATTACCCAGCTGGGCACACGTCGTGCACTTGCGAACACAGTGTTCCAGGTCTGAATCAATTCCAGGCCACCAAACGTGTGACCGGGCAATTGCCTTCATCATCACAATGCCTGGGTGCTCGCTGTGGAGTTCCCTGATGAATGCCTCCCTGCCCTTCTGGGGCATGACTACCGGCTATCCCATAGTAGGCAGTCGGCTTGGATGGAGAGCTCATCCATCCGTCTGTGGAACGGTTTGACCTCCTCAGGGGGTGCTCCATGTGCGGGCACCCAATCCCCAGTCAGGACACATTTCTTAATCAGGGATAGGAGGGGATCTCTGTTTGTCCAGATTTTGATTTGGCGGGCTGTGATGGGGGAGCCTGCGCTGTCAAATGCATCGACAACCATGACCATCTTGGCGGTTTGCTCCGCTGCCCCCTCAGTGCTGGCCAGTGGAAGCCTGCTGAGCGCGTCAGTGCAATTTTCAGTGCTGGGCCAGTGCCGGATGGAGTGGTTATAAGCAGCCAGCGTGAGAGCCCATTGCTGTATGCGAGCTGATGCGTTGGCATTGATAGCCTTGCTGTCTGACAACAGGGATGATAATGGCTTGTGGTCCGTCTCTAACTCAAACTTCCTACCAAATAGGTACTGATGCATTTTTTTTACACCATAGACACATGCAAGCGCTTCCTTCTCGACCAACCCATATCCCCGTTCTGCTTGAGAGAGCGACCTGGAGGCATAAGCCACAGGTTGTAGTTGACCCTCAGCATTGCCCTGCTGCAACATGCACCCAACCCCATAGGACAATGCATCACAGGGGTCGTACAGGGTCAACAACTTGTTTGAACAAAGTAGGTTTCGCACCCGATCAAAAGCCCGTTCCTGACAGTCCCCCCAAAACCAATCGCAACTCTTATGCAGGAGCACGTGTAGCGGCTCCAACAATGTGCTCAAGTTCGGCAGAAAGTTCCTGAAATAGTTCAACAGTCCCAGGAATGAACGCAACTCCGATGTTTTGCAGGGCCTGGGTGCTCGTCGAATCGCCTCTGTTTTGGATTTGGTGGGCCGAATCCCATCTACAGCAACCCTCCTGCCCAGAAACTCAACCTCAGGAGCTAAGAACACACATTTAGACTTCTTGAGTCGCAGGCCTACCCGGTCCAGTCGGCTTAGCACCTCCTCCAGGTTGTGGAGGTGTTCCTCGGTGTCTCGACCCGTGATGAGAATGTCATCCTGGAAAACGATCATTCCAGGAATGGATTTAAGCAGGCTTTCCATGTTTCTTTGAAAAATCGCGGCTGCTGATCGAATGCCAAACAGGCACCTGTTATAAACTAACAGTCACTTGTGCATGGTGATGGTGGCCAGTAGTTTAGATTCGTCGGCCAGTTCCTGGGTCATATAGACTGAAGTGAGGTCCAACTTGGTGAACAGCTTGCCGCCTGCCAGTGTGGCGAAGAGGTCCTCTGCTCTCGGGAGTGGGTATTGATCTTGTCGGGACACCCAATTGATGGTGGCCTTGTAATCGCCACAGATCCTGACAGAGCCATCCACTTTTAGGACGGGAACGATGGGGCTCGCCCAGTCGCTGAAATCAACAGACGAAATGATGCCCTCTCTCAACAGCCGGTCCAATTCGCTCTCGATCTTTTCCTGTGTCACATACGGCACCGCTCTGGCTTTGTGATGCACTGGCCTGGCGTCCGGGGTGATGTGTATCTTTGAAAGTCCCGACGCCAGGTTGGAATAGTGAATCGAATTGTTGTAGGACTTGTGAGCACGAACTTCGCTCCACAGATGACATTGCATGAACATCCCCCCATTTCCAGTTTATCTCAGCTAACCAGCTCCTCTCCAACAGTGTGGGACCATTGCCTGGGACAATCCAGAGCGGCAGCCGATTCACTAGCCCATTGTGTGTGACAGACAACATGATTTCTTTAGTGTAAGTCCGTAATTGTGTCTCAATGCATTCTAATTTGGGTCTACATTGAGGTTACATACATGACATTCCCCTTTCAGCATTCCGAAGGGACTGTTCCATCTGCGGCAACCTGGTCCATTCTTCAATCATCCCCAACACCTGCTCCCCTTCCCACAGCACCTTCCCATAAATGCGCAGGAGATGCAACACCTGCCATTTTATCTCCTCCCTTCCCGCCGACCAGGGCCCCAAACACTCCTTTTAGGTGAAACAGCAATTTATTTGTACTTCTTCCAATTTAATATACTGTATTCGCTGCTCATGATGCAGTTTCCTCTACACTGGGGAGAATAAACGCAGATTGGGTGATCGCTTTGCTAAACAAATCCATTCAGTCTGCAAGTGTGTCCCTGAGCTTCCTGTTGCTTGGCATTTTAATCCCCCTCCCTCTCTGGCCAATCTATCCTAGGCCTTCTACACAGTTACAATGAAGCTCAACGGAAATTCGAGGAACAGCACCACATCTTTCAATTAGGCACTTTACATTGAGTTCAACAATTTCAGATCATAACCACTGCTCCTAATTTTTCGGATAGCGGGTGCTGGTAAAGATTCCACTGTTGCCATTTGCAGCTCCTCTAGACCCATCTTTTATTTCTTTACTTGTCCCATCACCATCCCATTTTGCCTTGCCGCATCATCCCTTTTGTCATTTACTCAATCCTGCCTTCAACCTTATCACAGACCTCTTTTGTTCTTTCCTCGCCCTCCCAACCCTCCCTTTTTCCTGCCTCTGTATTTGCTTAAAACCTGTAACATCTCTAACCATTGCCAGTTCTGACGAAAGATCAACAACATGAAATGTTAACTCTATTTCTCTCTCCACAGATGCTGCCTGACCTGTTGAGTATTTCCAGCAGTTTTTATTACTCATAGATTTTCTTTTTTGTGTTTACTTTCAGATGCGCCAGAAAGAAAGAGAGGCTTCTCTTAAAGAAGTGATACTTCTGGAAAAAATGAAACACCCCAACATTGTTACGTTTTTGGATTCATTTGAAGGTCTTTACCAAAATTCCCTGGATTCTGGGGAGGTCCCAGCAGATTGGAAAACTGCAAATGTGACGCCCCTATTTAAAAAAGGAGGCAGACATAAAGCAGGAAACTATAGACCAGTTAGCCTGACATCTATGGTTGGGAAAATGTTGGAGTCCATTCTTAAAGAAGCAGTAGCAGGACATTTGGAAAAGCAAAATTCAGTCAGGCAGAGTCAGCATGGATTTATGAAAGAGAAGTCATGTTTGACAAATTTGTTGGAATTCTTTGAGGATGTAACTAACAGGGTGGATAAAGGGGAACCAGTGGATGTGGTGTATTTGAACTTCCAGAAGGCATTTGACAAGGTGCCACATAAAAGGTTACTGCACAAGATAAAAGTTCACGGGTTGGGGGGTAATATATTTGTTGTGTATGCAATAATTGTTAGACTGAGTACTGTTTAACTCCAAGAGGTATGACCTTGGCTCTGCTTTATTAAGGCCCAAAGTGACTCATATACAAAATGGCTGGCCTTTTATACTTGGGCTGTGCACACGTGCGTGCAGCCCAATGGCCTCCAACAGTGAAGCCATCTGGTGGCTAGTGATCCCAAAAGTACATACATGACAATACCCCCCTCTGAGATATTAACACAATCTTTTACAAATTGAGACGGTCCGGTGTTTTACGCTCCCGGGTTGACCGTCTCAGTTCAACTCCAGCCTTGGGTGAGTGTTCAGAGTCTGTTGTGACTGGTGGCTGGGTGGCTGACCTGGTGGGAGTGGCAATGGCCATGTCAGGGATTGAAAGTCCATTTTCATTGAACATGTCGGTGATTGAGAGTCCTGATTCACTGATAACCACTGAGTCCTCTGATGACTGGGGGTAGGTTGGTTGGTCGTCGATTGTCTCTTCCTCCGACTGTTCCGGTTCGTCTGTGTGCCACAGCTTTGCCTGATCCATATGTTTCCTGCATGTTTGCCTATTTTTGAGCTTGACAGTAAATACTCTGTTGCCCTCCTTGGCCATGACAGTACCAGCAATCCACTTGGGACCCTGACCATAATTATATATATATATAGGATTATATAACAAAAAATCGCGTGACACAGTTGCGCGATTGTGATACCCTTGCTGACTTTGTCTTCTATATTCAACATGATTATTTAAGTTCGGGTGTACAAGAGGTAGCTTGGTCTTATTAGTTCAGTAGGCAAGATCCCGGTAAGCATATGTGGTCTTCTCCTTTAACTCAGCAATATGCATGACAGGCAGGTCTGCAGTGACCCTTGGGTTACCTACTTCATACTCTGCTTTATGATTTGGATAGCACATTCTACTTGCCCATTGGATACAGGTTTGAATGGTGCTGACCTTACATGTTTGATACCATTGAGTTTCATGAACTCTTGAAACTCCTGACTGGTGAAGCATGATCCATTGTCACGAACAACGATGTCAGGCAGACCATGTGTCGCGAACATGACACTGAGATTCTCAATGGTAGCTGTGGATGTGCTGGATGACATGATTATACACTCTATCCACTTTGAATATGCATCTACCATAGCTAAAAACATCTTCCCCAGGAAGGCACCTGCAAAGTCAATGTGGATCCTGGACCATGGTTAGGACGGCCACGGCCACAGACTCAGCGGAAATTCCGCTGGTGCTTTGTTGAACTGCATGTAGATGTTGCACTGATGCATACATGATTCCAGCTCAGAGTCAATTCCCGGCCTCCATACATGAGACCTGGCTATGGCTTTCATCATTACAGTGCCAGGATGTGTGCTATGTAGCTCACGTACAAATTTCTCTCTCCCTTTCTTGGGTATAACAACACGATTGTCCCACAGTATACAATCTGACTGAATAGACAGTTCGTCTTTGCAACAAATGTAAGGTTTGGTCTCCTTGCACACTTGCTTGGGTATGGCAGACCAATCACCTTTGAGGATGCAACTCTTCACCACCGATAAAATCGGGTCCTGGCTGGTCCAGGTCTTAACTTGTTGAGCCGTGACAGGGGTACCTTCATGCTCAAAAGCATCCATAACTAACAATAGATCCGCCGGTTGTGGCGTTTCCACCTCCGGTGTGGGCAACTGCAGACGGCTCAAAGCAACGGCACAATTCTCTGTGCTATGGCGAATGACACAATCATAAGCGGATAATGTCAGCGCCCACCTCTGGATGCGGGATGAAGCATTGGTATTGATACCTTTTGTTTTCAGAGAACAGTGAAATGAGCGGCTTATAATCTGTCTCCAGTTCAAACTGAAAACCAAACAGGTACTGATGATTATTTTTAACCCTATGCACTCAAGCTAGTGCTTCTTTCTCTACCATGCTGTAGGCTCTTTCCACTTTAGACAAACTTTTTGAAGCATACGCGACAGGTTGAAGTTTACCCGACTCATTAGCTTGTTGGAGTACGCAACCAATTCCATATGATGAAGCATCACAGGCCAATACTAAACGTTTACATGGGTCATAATGTACCAGCAGCTTGTTAGAGCAAAGCAGATTAGTGGCTTTCTCAAAAGCTCTGTCTTGAGACGCACCCCAAACCCAGTTGTCGCCTTTTCTTAGCAGCATGTGCAGCGGTTCTAATAACGTGCTCAATTTAGGTAGGAAGTTACTGAAGTAGTTGAGTAGACCGAGGAATGAACGCAGCTCCGTCACATTCTGCGGCTTGGGTGCATTCTTGATGGCCTTGGTTTTCCTGTCCCTGGGCCTGATGCCGTCAGCAGCAATTTTCCTCCCCAGGAATTGGACCTCTGGTGCCATGAAGACGCAATTCGAGCATTTAACTCTGAGTCCCACTTTGTCCAGATGATGTAGAACCTCTTCCAGGTTGTTCAGATGTTCCTCGGAGTCACAACCTGTGATCAGGATGTCATCTTGGAACATGATGGTTCTGGGAACGGACTTCAGTAGACTCTGCATGTTCCTCTGAAATATTGCTGCAGCCGAGCAAATTCCAAAAGGGCACCTGTGATAAATAAACAGTCCTTTATGCGTGTTAATGCACGTAAATCTCTTTAACGTCTTGACCAGTTCCTGTGTCATGTAGGCCGACGTCAAGTCCAGTTTGGTGAACGACTTCCCCCCGGCTAGCGTTGCAAACAAGTCATCAGCCTTCGGTAATGGGTACGGATCCTGTTTCTAAACCCTGTTGATCGTAGCCTTGTAGTCTCCACAGATTCTGACTGTGCCATCACTTTTCAGCACAAAAAACAATGGGGCTGGCCCATTCATTAAATTCAACTGGTGATATGATCCATTTACGCTGGAGTCTGTCCAGTTCGATTTCGACCTTCTCCCTCATCATATACAGAACTGCCCGAGCTTTACGGTGGATGGGTCTTGCATCCGAGTCCATGTGGATCTGCACCTTGACTCCCGTGAAGTTGCCGATGCCTGGTTCGAACAGCGAGGGGAACTTGCTTAGTACTTGGGCACATGTATCTTTCTCCCACGACAACGCCTTGATGTCGTTTCAATCGCATTAGATTTTTTCAAGCCAGTTCCTGCCGAACAGTGTTGGGCCATTGCCTGGGACAATCCACAGCGGTAACACGTGAACCGCACCGTCATACGACACTTTAATTGTGGCACTGCCAATCATCGTTATGAGTTCTTTGGTGAAAGTGTGCAACTTGGCATTGACTGGACTCAGCCTGGGCTTCACAGCCTTAGCATCCCACAGCTTGTCGAATGCCCTCTGGCTCATTATCGATTGACTCGCCCCTGTGTCCAGTTCCATCGATACTGGCACCCCATTAAATTTCACATTGATCATTATCGGTTTGCTCTTAGTTTGGAACGAGTACAGTCCATACACTTTCTCCTCTGGTATCTCGACTGGCGTATCTGGATCCACGCTAGTCTGATCATCATCCTCCATGTGGTATGTCGCAGCACGCTTGCTCATCTGCGGACATGCGCTGGAGATGCCCCACTCTCAGACAGCCTTTGCAACTATATTGCATAAATCAGCACTGCTGGTGCCAGTGATTTTCCCAACAACACCAACATAGAAATCGGATGCATTCCAGCTGGTGGACTTTGGGCAGCCACAGGTTTTGCGTACGCAGTCGAGTAGGCCCTGCCATGTGCCGCTCTGCCGAACGGCGAATCAATCATATTTACAGTACTTGCCAAGTTTAGACTTCTATCCATCGTCATGCATGACTGAGTGATCGTGATGGCCCTGTTCAAGTCCAACGTCTCCACCGCCAGTAGTTTACACAGGATCACCTCGTGGTTGATGCCGATTACAAAGATGTCCCACAACATGTCTGCCAACACAGCCCCGAACTAACATGGTCCCGCTAGACGTCTCAGGTCAGCAATGAATTCCGCCGCATTCTGGCCCTCTGAGCGAACATGCATGTAAAATCTATATCTCGAGATGATGATGCCTTCATCTAGCTTAAAGTGGTCCTGTACCAGTGTACACAATTCTTCATACGTCTTCTCTGATGGACTCACAGGCAGGAGTAGATTCTTTATCAGGCCATAAATTTTTGGTCCGCAAACCGTGAGGAACATCGCCCGGCACCGATCTGCATCGCCGACCTCCTCCATTTTGTTGGCCACAAAGAACTGGCTCAAAGGGCTCACAAAGGCTCCCAATCTTCTCCTTCCATGAATCGCTCCAACAATCCAATAGTGCTCATTTTTAGCATACAAAGGTTCTTGTTACCTCGTCGCCAAATGTTGTGTATGCAATAACTGTTAGACTGAGTACTGTTTAACTCCAAGAGATATGACCTTGGCTCTGCTTTATTAAGGCCCAAAGTGACTAATATACAAAATGGCTGGTCTTTTATACTTGGGCTGCACACACGTACGTGCAGCCCAATGGCCTCCAAAAGTGACGCCTTCTAGTGGCTAGTGATCCCAAAAGTACATACATGACAATATTAGCATGGTTAGAGGATTGGCTAACTAAAAGAAAACAGAGAGTCGGGATAAGTGGTTCATTCTCTGGTTGGCAACCAGTAACTAGTGGGGTGCCGCAGGGATCAGTGCTGAGACCCCAACTATTTACAATCTATATTAACGACTTGGAAGAAGGGACTGAGTGTAATGTAGCCAGGTTTGCTGATGGTACAAAAATGGGAGGAAAGGCAACATGTGAAGAGGACACAAAAAAGCTGCAAAAGGACATAGAAAGGCAAAGTGTGTGGGCAAAAATTTGGCAGATGGAGTATAATGTTGGAAAGTGCGAGATCATGCACTTTGGCAGAAAAAATCAAAGAGCAAGTTATTATTTAAATAGAGAAAGATTGCAAAGTGCTGCATGAAACACAAAAGGATAGTATGCAGGTACAGCAAGTGATCAGGAAGGTCAATGGTATCTTGGCCTTTATTGCAAAGGGAATGGAGTATAAAAGCAGGGAAGTCTTGCTACAGCTATACAGGGTATTGGTGAGGCCACACCTGGAATACTGCGTGCAGTTTTGGTTTCCATATTTACGAAAAGATATACTTGTTTTGGAAGCTGTTCAGAGAAGGTTCACTAGGTTGATTCTGGAGATGACAGGGTTGACTTATGAGGAAAGGTTGAGTAGGTTGGGCCTTTATTCATTGGAATTCAAAAGAATGAGAGGTGATCTTATCGAAAAGTATTAGATTATGAGGGAGCTTGACATGGTGGATGCAGAGAGGATGTTTCCACTGATGGGGGAGACTAGAACTATAGGGCATGATCTTAAAATAGGGGCCGCCCATTTAAAACTGAGATGAGGAGAGATTTCTTCTCTCAGAGGGTTGTAAATCTGTGGGAATTCGAAGAGAGCTGTGGAAGCTGGGACATTGAATAAATTTAAGACAGAAATAGACAGTTTCTTAAACGATAAGGGGTTATGGGGAGCGGGCAGGGAGGTGGAGCTGAGTCCATGATCAGATCAGCCATGATCTTATTGAATGGCGGAGCAGGCTCGAGGGGCCTTATGGCCTACTCCTGTTCCTATTTCTTATGTTCTTATGTTCTTATTTAGTTGTCTGAAACAAAATCAAAGTACTGCGGATTTTAGTTGTTGCTGGTTTAAAATAGTAGTACTCATAATATGGGCCAAGAAAGCCACTTGCGACCCATCTCTCCATCACTTCTGTCCCTCAGAAAATTTGCTGCACCATGTACCTTTGGGCCTCTATTGACTGTTTGCCCAGCCGTGAAATCTTGACAGAGTCGAGACTCCGTTATGTCCTTTCTCCTTTTTCTTGCTTTGCAGCAATAAGATGCGATGAGGAGGGAGGGCTACCCCAGAATCCTTAAGGCATGTAAAAGGGTTGCATTAAAATGACAAACTAATGTCTTCAACATTGTGGACTTCAACACATAGGCCCCAAGTTTCGGCCCCAGTTGCTCCTGATTTTTAGGAGCAACTGGTTTAGAACGGAGTATCTTAGAAATCGGAATTCTTGGCATTTAGTTTGCTCCAGTTCTAGTCAGTTAGAACAGTTTCACTTTGGAACAGAATTTTTTTTTCAAAAGGGGGCGTGTCCGGCCACTTACGCCTGTTTTCAAAGTTTCGTCAGTGAAAACTTACTCCAAACTAACTTAGAATGGAGTAAGTGAAGATTTTTGTACGCTCGAAAAAACCTTGTCTACACTTTAGAAAATCAGGCGTAGGTTACAAATTAGGCGTAGGGAGCGAGATGGGGGGGGGGGGGTGGGGAAGGGAAGTCATTAAATTCTACAATCAATCCTTAGTTATACTTATACAAATATTATACAAATAAATCCAACCTGAATAAAAATTTATAAGCAAAGAAAAGATTAAATAAACCATGTTCCTACCTGTGTGAAACAGCAGCAGCCTTCGAGCTGCTGTGCTTCAGGCAGGCCTTTCATGTTGGAGACAGGCAGGAGTGTGGTGTCAGTGTCTCGATGGCAGCGGCAGCAAGCAGCCTTCGTGCTGAGCTGCGGTGCTTGAGGCAGGCCTTCATTCTCTTAGTGGCTGGCCGCGAAGAAGCAACACCGGACGGACTCGAGGCCATTCGGCCTGAAATAGCAGCGGCGTCAGTGGCTGGCCGGCAGCCGAAGAATCAGCAGTGGACCGACTTGAGGCCATTCGGCCATGAGATAGCAGCGGCGTCAGTGGCTGGCCGGCAGCCGAAGAATCAACACCTGACACACGCAGCTCTTTATGGTGCTTGAGGCCATTCGGCCACGCTTTAGGGGCGGCGTCAGTAGCTCGACGACAGCCGAAGATACAGCAGCAGCCTTCGAGCTGTGAGGGGGACTGAGGCCATTTGGACAGGGAGAGGCAGCCACATCGACAGCTTTATACTTACATTTGCAGAATGGGTGCTGCATTGTCGACACCACGTATTATGCAATGGTTCGCCATCAATTCACTGCATAGGGGAGAATTGATTAGAGATTGATTAGAGCTCACCGCACCAGGAACGTCGTAGCCCTTAGGTTGATGGGCAGGAGACCTTACCCACGTCGCTTGTACCTGGACATGAGCGAGGCTGATTGTGTCAAAAGGCTGCGTTTTCGCAGAGAAGTTGTCACTGAGATCTGTGATATGATGAGAGCAGATTTGCAGGCCAGAAGCAGAACGCCAACTGACTTGTCTGTTGAAGTGAAGGTAACAGCTGCACTTTCTTTCCATGCCTCGGGAACGTTTCAGGCTACAACTGGAGATGTGTGTGCCATCTCTCAACGTGCAATACATGCCTGCGTTTACCAGGTCACGGCTGCACTGTATGCGCGAAGGAATGACTTCATCAATTTCCCAATGACTGCACAAGCGATCCATGAGAGGGCTGTGGGCTTCTTCAGGATTGCCGGCTTCCCAAAGGTACAGGGCTGCATTGATTGTACCCACATAGCCTTGCGAGCACCTGTGGAGGAATCTGAGCAGTACCGAAATAGGAAAGGTTTCCACTCTATCAATGTGCAGCTCATGTGTGACGACAAGCAGCGCATCATGTCAGTCGATGCGAGATACCCTGGCAGCACCCACGATGCGTCCATCCTACGCGACAGCGTTCTATCTGACATGTTTGAGCAGCAGCCAGAAGGGCAGAGCTGGCTACTGGGAGACAAAGGGTACGGCCTGACCACCTGGCTCATGATGCCCCTACGCGTGACACAGACAGAAGCTGACCGTCAATACAACATGGCGCACATTGCGACACGCAGCATCATTGAGAGGACCATTGGCATATTGAAACAGTGATTCCGATGCCTGGACCATTCCGGAGGACACTTGCTATACACTCCTCAGATTGTCGGTCACTTCACTGTTGTGTGCTGCATGCTTCATAACTTAGCCATCATGAGGCAGCAGGAGCTGGTAGTGGAACCAGAAGACCTACATGAGGGTCCAGTGCATGATGATAGTATTACGGAAGACCAGGATGTGGATGATAATGACAATCAGGAAAGCATGCAAGTGCCTGATGCCGAAGCACGAGGTCAGAGGAGGGCCGTCCATCGTGCCCCTTTAACGATTGCTCGAGCCTTGCGCCAGCAGCTCATCCGTGAACGCTTCAACTACTGATGCCTGAGGGCTCTGCGACCACTTATGCGTATGGACATGTTTATTCTTTGCAGTTGTTCCTACGTTGTGTTGTGTTAATGGAACATGAAACAGTTTTAATGAAAAAATATTTTATTGAAAAGTTAAAGTCACTCTAATAAAATATTTGTTGTATCAAACTATACTTTTTAATATGACTCTTGAAGATCACTTAAAAACTTTAAGATCACTTATAAACTTGTAAAGTTACAAAAGTTACAAAACACTTTCTATGTGAAAAATTTTACACTCTAAGATCACTTACACTTCAAGATCACTTTTTAGATGCAAAATTAAATAATTTACAGAATGTGAGAGCATTTACACTATAAGATCACTTGAAAACTCTGAGATCACTTATATGTTGTAAAGTTACAAAACTTACAAAACAGTTTAATTGTGAAAAATCTTACACTCTGAAGAACACTTAAACTTCAGGATCACTTTTTAGGTGCAAAATTAAATAAGATACAAAAAAATGTGAGAGCATTTACACTATAAGATCACTTAAAAACCATAAGATCCCTTATAAGTTGTAAAGTTACAAAACTTACAAAACAGTTTCATTGTGAAAAATCTGCAAGGTGGGACATACAGATAGCCAGGTTACAATTACAATTAAATAAAAAATGGGAAATATTACTTACACTAACTACTTGACCAAGGTCATGCCATTTCTTTTTACACTGGCTTCCAGATCTCATGGTATGCACCACTGCGTAGTTATCTTCTGCAACTTGGTTCCAGCGTTTCTTCATTTCTTTAGGTGGCACTTTTATGCGACCTCTGTTGCTGGTATCTAGCTCCTGCCATCTCTGCTCAATTACGTTGACTAATATCTCTACTTCCTCATGCAAGAAATTCTTTGTTCTTGGTGGACGTTGATCCATTGCAAAGTTGAATTGGCACTCTTATTTCTCAAAACACACAGTCCTTAATTTGCATGCACCAATGCAGCACCGGTTCTGCAAGTTTAGCAGTGAAAAGCTGAACTCACTGATTTCAGCAGGTGATTTATTCAGCAGTGCTGCTAAAAGCACTCCCTCACACACAGAAATATCACAAAAATTAAATTACAAGCCTTTGAAGGGGACCAAGAAACAAATCTTCACTTTTTCTCCAGTCCTTTTAAAAATGGCCGAGTGCCAATGTTTGTTTGACACTCCGTGTGCGCGCATGCTCCAACGCGCATGCGCAGGGTTACCGGCACCACGAAGGCTCATTTAAATTGGACCCGCCCCCTACTACTTACAGAATCGGCGCGAGTGTTTGGCTCTGCCCCCCGCTGAGAAGAGCGCGCCATGCCAAGCAGAGACCGAGCTCTGAGGAGCCAGAGAATATCGGAGTTTTTTTTTAGCACACTTTTAGGCGCGAAGAACAGGCGTCCAGCTCGGAGGTGCGCCGTTTTCGGCGCGGGCCAAAACTTGGGGCCATAATCTAGGCTGATACTTCAGTGAGTACTGCATTGTCATAGATGCTGTCTTTCAGAAGATGAAGAGGTCCAATCTACCAATGGATGGGGATGGAGTATAAAAGTAGGGAAGTCCTGCTTCAACTGTACAGGGCATTGGTAAGACCACACCTGGGGTCATGCGTACAGTTTTGGTCTCCTTATTTAAGGAAAGATATACTTGCATTGGAGGCAGTTCAGAGAAGGTTCACGAGGTTGATTCCTGAGATGAAGGGGTTGTCATATGAAGAAAGTTTGGGCCTATACTCCTTGGAGTTTAGAAGAATGAGAGGTGATCTTATTGAAACATATAAAATTCTGAGGAGGCTTGAAGCTGAGAGGATGTTTCCCCTCATGGGGGAATCTAGAATTAGGAAGCATAGTTTCAGAATAAAGGGTCGCCCATTTAAAACATAAATGAGGAGGAATTTCTTCTCTCAGAGGGTCGTGAATCTTTGGAATTCTCTACCCCAAAGAGTTGTGAAGGCTGGGTCTTTGAATCTATTTAAGGTGGAGATAGACATATTGTTGAATGATAAAGGAGTCAAGGGTTATGGGGAGTGGGCGGGGAAGTGGAGTTGAGGCCAGGATCAGATCAGCCATGATCTTATTGAATGGCGAAGCAGGCTTGAGGGGCCAAAATGGCCTACTCCTGCTCCTATTTTTATTATGAAAGTTCCCTGGAGTCTGAAGAGCTCCCAGCAGATCGGAAAACTGCAAATATAACACCTCGATTTAAAAAAGGGGGGAGACAGAAAGCAGGAAACTATAGGCCAGTTAGCCTAATATCCATCTTTGGAAAAATGCTGGTGTCCATTATTAAGGAAGCAGTCGCAGGACATTTGGAAAATCATAATGCAATCAAGCAGAGTCAACATAGTTTTATGATAGGGAAATCATTTTGACAAATTTGCTGGAGTTCTTTGAGGATGTAACGAGCATCTCTTGCCCCCACTCTCTTCCTCCCCAACCCTCTCTTCCATCCGCCCTCTCTTCCACCCCCCCCCTCTATTCTACCCCCGCCCCCCCCCCCCCACCACCTTCACCCCCCGCCTCTCTTCCTGGATTCTGGGGAGGTCCTAACAGATTGGAAAACTGCAAATGTAACGCCCCTATTTAGAAAAGGAGGCAGACAAAAAGCAGGAAACTATAGACCAGTTAGCCTAACATCTGTGGTTGGGAAAATGTTGGAGTCCGTTATTAAAGAAGCAGCAGCAGGACATTTGGAAAAGCAAAATTCGGTCAGGCAGAGTCAGCATGGATTTATGAAGAGGAAGTCATGTTTGACAAATTTGCTGGAGATCTTTGAGGATGTAACGAACGGGGTGGATAAAGGGGAACCAGTGGATGTGGTGTATTTGGACTTCCAGAGGTCATTTGACAAGGTGCCACATAAAAAGGTTACTGCGCAAGATAAAAGTTCACGGAATTGGGGGTAATATATTAACTTGGATAGAGGATTGGCTAACTAACAGAGAACAGAGAGTCGGGATAAATGGTTCATTCTCTAGTTGGCAACCGGTAACTAGTGGAGTGCCGTAAGGATCAGTGCTGGGACCCCAACTATTTACAATCTATATTAACGACTTGGAAGAAGGGACTGAGTGTAACGTAGCCAAGTTTGCTGACGCTACAAAGATGGGAGCAAAAGCAATGTGTGGTGAGCACACAAAAAATCTGCAAAAGGACATAGACAGGCAAAGTGAGTGGGCAAAAATTTGGCAGATGGAGTACAACGTCGGAAAGTGTGAGGTCATGCACTTTGACAGAAAAAAATCAAAGAGCAAGTTATTATTTAAATAGAGAAAGATTGCAAAGTGCTGCGGTACAGCAGGACCTGGGGGTACTTGTGCATGAAACACAAAAGGATAGTATGCAGGTACAGCAAGTGATCAGGAAGGCCAATGGTATCTTGACCTTTATTGCAAAGGGGATGGAGTATAAAAGCAGGGCGTAGTCATGGACTCACAACCAGAAACCACTGGGATCTCCACTGGCAACAAATCTCACTACCACCCCACCCAAGCTAGAAGTGACCCTCTAATGGTCAACCAGGAAGAGCAAAGCCCAGGTCACTGTCAATGTACGAATCAATTTGCATTAAAGACTTGGGGGGAAGTGATGTCATGTATTTAGACCATGTATATCAACTGTATAGTCACATAAGGTGTGCCACTAGAGGGCACTGCGGTGGGAGACCTGAGGGTCACTTGCATAGGTATGCAGGGCCCAGTATAAAAGGCTGCTCACCATGCTTGTGCCTCACTCTGTAGTTACAATAAATTGGACTAAGGTCACAACAGCTCAAGTACAATGCTAGACCTCGTGGAGTTATTCATAAGAGTATTAATGACATGACAACTGGCGACGAGATTACGAACTTTCACTCAAAAATGACCAACGTTGGTGCATTAGAAAAGTTCTCAGAGGGTGAAGATTTGGAAGCCTTTACAGAGCGGCTCAACCAATATTTCATAGCAAACGACCTGGTAGGCGATGATCCGGCCACGCTGGCAGATAAGCGCAGAGCTATCTTGTTGACCAGTTGTGGGCCCGCGGTCTACGGTCTGCTTGCACCAGAGAAAACAACGACCGAGTCATACAAGGAGCTGAAAGTGCTAATTCAGGACCAACTCAAACTGAAGGAGAGCATCCTCCTGGCCAGGCATCGATTTTATATACACCGCCGCCCCGAGGGCCAGGGAATCGTGAAGTACGCTGCTCACCTCAGGAGGCTGGCAGGAACGTGTGAATTCGGCGCATCCCTCGACGATTTGTTGCGGGACGTCTTCGTAATTGGCATCTGTCATGAGGCCTTTCTTCACAGGCTACTGTCTGCTGAAACCACCATTACGCTGCAGAAGACCATCAGCATCAGCCAGGCATTCATGACCTCAAGCTGCAGCTCCAAGCAGATGATGACTCACTCTCAGGATTTAAACCCAGCATTTACTGTAATTAAAATGGCATCTTTCACAGGCAGAACTGTTGAACGTGAATCTGCCCAGGGCAGAGCATACAGGCCCCCGAGTCCTTTAACTCAGAGTCTGCCGAGGAGTGCAAACATAAGTCGAGTAGCACCATGCTGGCGTTGTGGAGGTAATCACAGGGCTCATCAGTGTCGGTTCAGAGACTATGTGTGCAGAGGCTGCAGCACAAAGAGCCACTTCCAGTGAATGTGCAAAAGAGCTGTGACTTACCACGTGGAAGAGGAGTCAGCAGATGGCTGTGAATCCAGCGCGGGAACCGAGGAGGGGACCAAGGGTCTAGTGAGAAGGAGGAACTGAAGGATATCCTTATAAAGCGGGAAATTGTGTTAGGGAAATTGATGGGATTGAAGGCCGATAAATCCCCAGGGCCTGACAGTCTGCATCCCAGAGTAGTTAAGGAAGTGACCACAGAAATAGTGGATGCATTAGTGATCATTTTCCAACAGTCTTATTGAATTTGGATCAGTTCCTATGGACTGGAGGGTAGCTAATGTAACGCCACTGTTTAAAAAAGGAGGGAGAGAGAAAACGGGGAATTATACACCGGTTAGCCTGACATCAGTGGTGGGGAAAATGTTGGAATCAATTATTAAAGATAAAATAGCAGCGCATTTGGAAAGCAGTGACAGGATCGGTCCAAGTCAGCATGGATTTATGAAAGGGAAATCATGCTTGACAATCTTCTGGAATTTTTTGAGGATGTAACTAGTAGAGTGGACAAGGGAGAACTGGTGGATATGGTGTATTTGGACTTTCAAAAGGCCTTTGACAAGGTCCCACACAAGAGATTGGTGTGCAAAATCAAAGTACATAGTATTGGGGGTAATGTACTGACGTGGATAGAGAACTGGTTGGCAAACAGGGAGCAGAGAGTCGGGATAAATGGCTCCTTTTCAGAACGGCAGGCAGTGACTAGTGGGGTACCGCAGGGCTCAGTGCTGGGACCCCAGCTCTTTACAATATACATCAATGATTTGGATGAAGGAATTGAGTGTAATATCTCCAAGTTAGCAGATGACACTAAACTGGGTGGCGGTGTGAGCTGTGAGGAGGACGCTAAGAGGCTGCAGGGTGAGTGGGAAATGCATGGCAGATGCAGTATAATGTGGATAAATGTGAGGTTTGGGGGCAAAAATACAAAGGCAGAATATTATCTGAATGGCGGCAGATTAGGAAAAGGGAAGTTGCAACGAGACCTGGGTGTCATGGTTCATGAAAGTTGGCATGCAGGTACAGCAGGCGGTGAAGAAGGCAAATGGTATGTTGGCCTGCATAGCTAGGGTATTTGAGGAAAGGAGCAGGGAGGTCTTACTGCAGTCGTACAGGGTCTTAGTGAGGCCTCACCTGGAATATTGTGTTCAGTTTTGGTCTCCTAATCTGAGGAAGGACGTTTTTGCTATTGAAGGAGTGCAGCGAATATTCACCAGACTGATTCCCGGGATGGCGGGACTGACATATGAGGAGAGACTGGATCAACTGGGCCTTTATCCACTGGAGTTTAGAAGGATGAGAGGGGATCTCAAAGAAACTTATAAGATTCTGACGGGACTGGACAGGTTAGATGCGAGAAGAATGTTCCCGGTGATAGGGAAGTCCAGAACCAGGGACACAGTCTTATGATAAGTGGTAGTCCATTTAGGACTGAGATAAGGAGAAACTTATGCACTCGGAGGATTGTTAACCTGTGGAATTCCCTACCGCAGAGAGTTGTTGATACCAATTCATTGGATATATTTAAGAGGGAGTTAGATATGGCCCTTATGGCTAAAGGGATCAAGGGGTATGGAGAGAAAGCAGGAAAGGGGTACTGAGGGAATGACCAGCCATGGTCTTATTGAATGGTGGTGCAGGCTCAAGGGGTCGAACAGAAACATAGAAACATAGAAAATAGGTGCAGGAGTAGGCCATTCGGCCCTTCGAGCCTGCACCACCATTCAATATGATCATGGCTGATCTTTCACCTCAGTATCTACCCCCTATCCTTAGACTGTGTCCCTGGTTCTGGACTTCCCCAACATCGGGAACATTCTTCCCGCATCTAACCTGGCCCGTACTGTCAGAATCGTATACGTTTCTATGAGATCCCCTCTCATCCTTCTACACTCCAGTGTACAAAGGCCCAGTTGATCCAGTCTCTCCTCATATGTCAGTCCAGCCAGCCCTGGAATCAGTCTGGTGGCCACTCGCTGCACTCCCTCAATAACAAGAACGTCCTTCCTCAGATTAGGAGACCAAAACTGAACACAATATTCCAGGTGAGGCCTCACCAAGGCCCTGTACAACTGCAGTATGACCTCCCTGCTCCTATACTCAAATTCCCTAGCTATGAAGGACAACATGTCATTTGCCTTCTTCACCGCCTGCTGTACCTGCATGCCAACTTTCAATGACTGATGAACCATGACACCCAGGTCTCGTTGCACCTCCCCTTTTCCTAATCTGCCGCCATTCAGATAATATTCTGCCTTCGTGTTTTTGCCACCAAAGCGGATAACCTCACATTTATCCACAGTATATTGCATCTGCCATGCATTTGCCCACTCTCCTAACCTGTCCAAATCACCCTGCAGCCTCTTAGCATCCTCCTCACAGCTCACTCCGTTATCCAGTTTAGTGTCATCTGCAAACTTGGAGATATTACCCTCAATTTCTTCATCCAAATCATTAATGTATATTGTGAAGAGCTGGGGTCCCAGCACTGAGCCCTGCGGTAGTCCACGAGTTACTGCCTCCCATTCCGAAAAGGACCCATTTATCCCGACTCTCTGCTATCTGCCTGCCAACCAATTCTCTATCCACGCCAGCACATTACCCCCAATACCATGTGCCGTGATCTTGTACACCAATCTCTTATGTGGTACCTTGTCAAAGGCCTTTTGAAAGTCCAAATACACCACATCCACTGGTTCTCCCTTGTCCACTCTACTAGTTACATCCTCAAAAAATTCCAGAAGATGGGTCAAGCATGATTTTCCTTTCATAAATCCATGTTGACTTGGACCGATCCTGTCACCGCTTTCCAAATGTGCTGCTATTTCATCCTTAATAATAGATTCCAACATTTTCCCCACTACCGATGTCAGGCTAACCGGTCTATAATCACCCGTTTTCTCTCTCCCTCCTTTTTTAAAAACTGGTATTACATTAGCTACCCTCCAGTCCATAGGAACTGATCCAGAGTCGCTAGACTGTTGGAAAATGATTACCAATGCATCCACTATTTCTAGGGCCACCTCCTTAAGTACTCTGGGATGCAGACAATCAGGCCCTGGGGATTTATCGGCCTTGAATCCGATGAATTTCCCCAACACAATTTCCCGTCTAATAAGGATATCCTTCAGTTCCTCCTTCTCACTAGACCCTCGGTCCCCTAGTATTTCCGGAAGGTCATTTGTGTCTTCCTTCGTGAAGACAGAACCAAAGTATTTGTTCAATTGGTCTGCCATTTCTTTGTTCCCCATTATTAATTCACCTGAGTCTGACTGCATGGGATCTACGTTTGTTTTCACCAATCTTTTTCTCTTCACATATCTATAGAAGCTTTTGCAGTCAGTTTTTATGTTCCCGGCAAGCTTCCTCTCATACTCTATTTTCCCCCTTCCAATTAAACCCTTTGTCCTCCTCTGCTGAATTATAAATTTCTCCCAGTCCTCAGGTTTGCTACTTTTTCTGGCCAATTTATATGCCTCTTCCTTTGATCTAACATTATCCTTAATTTCCCTTGTTAGCCACGATTGAGCCACCTTCCCTGTTTTATTTTTACTCCAGACAGGGATGTACAACTGTTGAAGTTCATCCATGTGATCTATAAATGTTTGCCATTGCCTATCCACTGTCAACCCTTTAAGTGTCAGTCTATTCTAGCCAATTCACGCCTCATGCCATCGACGTTAGCTTTCCTTAAGTTTAGGACCCTAGTTTCTGTGTCACTCTCAATGACCTATTGCCTGCTCCTGCACCTATTTTCTATGTTTCTATGTTTCTATGAATTACGAGGAGATGGCTTGAGAGGCAGCTGCGTCCCAGGACGAAGTGTATGGAGTATATACTTGCACCACAGATTGTCCTCCAGTGATAATGGAAGTCAAGATAAATGGTGTTCCAGTCTTCATGGAAGTGGAAACGGGGTGAGTCAGTCAGTAATAAGCCAGGAAGCCTTTGAGAGGCTATGGAATGATCAAGCTGACCGACCCAAGCTGGCCCCGGTTCAGGCAAAGCTGCGCATCTACACCAAGGAACTGATATCAGTTATTGGTAGTGTGGATTAAAGTGTATCCCATGATGGCGCGGTGCACAATTTACCATTGTGGATTGTTTCAGGTGGTGGACCAACGCTACTTGGAAGAAGATGGATGGGGAAGATTCATTGGAACTGGAAAGACTTCATCCCTCTAGCGATCGACGTCCCCCGTGCTCAGAGGCAGAGCAAGCCCCCACCTTCGGTTGGACCAGGCACTGGAGAGCAGATCCGCGCAGATCCGCGCAGCCCCCGAGGCACAGACCGCTCATCACGACTGCGTGGCGATGATCCGGCCGAGACGACCCGAACGCACCTTCTGAGTTTCGGTGGCAGGACTCCTGGGGAGGAAGATTGGATCCGAGGGCGCCTTCCCAGCTTCAGTGGCAGAATCCCTGGGAAAGAAGATCGTGGCAGTCGACATCATGGACAGGGAAAAGATGGCGTCCAAACCACGCAGTGCAGCGCTAATGGAGCAACGACACGCGGTTCCATGCAAGGAAGATGATTGGGGCAAAAGTAGTAAGGCCATTTTAAAGGAGGCCAGCAATCCGCCATTTTTGAATGAACTGCTTGAAATTGGTAACCAATGTAAAAGTCCAGCTGTAACGAGCAATGTCGGGTGCAAATTGCAATCAGCCAATGTAACGGTCGTATACAGGTCGTATACCCAATGCTGTAGCCTGCGTCCCCGGGACCAGAACGATGTATCAAAGTGTCCCCACAGCTGACAGAAGTAGACAAGCCACAGAGTAAACAATCCCCGGAGAGCAGAGGCACCGGTAGCAATACCCTGCCTCAGATCGATTTAACATTGCAGGTGCCCGATGGCATGAACCGCCACGGGCCAGGAGTAGTAAACTGCGTCTATGCTCGCTACCGTCACCCACCACCTGGGTGGAAAAGGCGCAGCCCACAAACCCACTCGCCACCACGGCAATACCCAAGAGCGAAGGGTCACCCGCAACGGCTCCTCCGAACGGGACCTGGACCAGCTAGGATCCCAAACTAGAGAGTGCTCACAACGGTGCCTTCAAGGAAAGTGAGTCAGCAGTCCCCTGCGAACTGCTAGACAAGACGAGGCAGTCCCACCATCGCTTAGACGAAATGCTCACTCAATCAGACCGCTTCTCAGGGAGCAGCAGTGACACTGTGCAAACGAAAAGGACAGGGAGGTCACAGACACATCAGCTGTCTTTGGGCCTGCCCGACACTAGGAGTAACGGCAAGAGCCCTGAGCTCCGGCAACACAAACAAAATGAGCTCACCTCGCCCACAGACTCACTAGTATGGGGCGCTGCGCCGCCACCAGACGAACTGGATCTAATCCGGCCGTGCTGGAACTAGACTGTCCTTGTGTACCTTTACTGATATACCTGCACTGATCATGTAAATGTACCACACAAAAAGAAACGCAACTGTAATCCACCCAACAAATGTACCAAGATGTAAATGTAAAACCCATGTGATGAACTTGAATGCAAATTGCATATAATAGGCCATTAGCACGATCTCTGTATGTGTGTGTGTGTGTGTGTGTGGGGGGGGGGGGTGGGCAGGGGGAGAATGGAGAAGTCATGGAATCACAACCAGAAACCACTGGGACCTCCACTGGCAACAAATCTCACTACCAACCCACGCAAGCTAGAAGCAACCCTCCAATGGTCAACCAGGAAGAGCAAAGCCCAGGTCACCGTCAATATATGAGTCAATTTGCATAAAGACTTTGGGGGGGAAATGATGTCATGTATGCAGACCATGTATGCTAACTGTATAGTCACATCAGGTGTACCACTAGATGGCACTGCAGTGGGAGACCTGAGGGTCACCTGCATAGGTGTGCAGGACCCAGTGTAAAAGGCTGCCCACCATGCTTGTGCCTCACCCTGGAGTTACAATAAATGGGACTAAGGTCACACCAGCTCAAGTACAATACTAGACCTTGTAGAGTCATTCATAAGAGTATTAAAGACATAACAATCAGGAAGGCCAATGATATCTTGGCCTTTATTGCAACAGCTATACAAAGTTTTGGTGAGGCCACACCTGGAATACTGCGTGCAGTTTAGGTTTCCATATTTACGAAAGGATATACTTGCTTTGGAGGCAGTTCAGAGAAGGTTCACTAGTTTGATTCCGGGGATGAGGGGGTTGACTTATGAGGAAAGGTTGAGTAGATTGGGCCTCTACTCATTGGAATTCAGAAGAATGAGAGGTGATCTTATCAAAACGTATAAGATTATGAGTGGACTTGGCAAGGTGGATGCAGAGAGGATGTTTCCACTCATGGGGGAATCTAGAACTAGGGGGCATAGTTTAAAAAAAAGGGGTCATCCATTTAGAACTGAGATGAGGAGGAAGTTCTTTTCCCAGAGGGTTGTAAATCTGTGGACTTCTCTGACCCAGAGAGCTGTGGAGGCTGGGTCATTGAATATATTTACGGTGGAGTTAAACAGATTTTTGAATGATAAGGGAGTGAAGGGTTATGGGGAACGGGCAGGGAAGTGGAGCTGAGCCCAAGATCAGATCAGCCATGATTTTATTAAATGGCCGAGCAGGCTCGAGGGACCAAATGACCTACTCCTGCACCTATTTCTTATGTTCAAACAGGTAAGTATTTTTACTTAATACAAAAGCAAAATACTGCGGATGCTGGAATCTGAAATAAAAACAAAAAATGCTGGAAATTTCAGTGGGTCAGGTCGCATCTGTAGAGAGAAAAACAGATTTAACGTTTCACAGACCTTCCCTTTTGTTCTTTCTTCCCCTCCCCCTTTCAGTGCTTCTTAAAAATGTGTTCTTTTCGAACATTCACCAGTTCTGACGAAGGGTCATCGACCTGAAACTTTAACTCTGTTTTTCTCTCTACAGATTCTGCCTGACCCGCTGAGATTTCCAGCATTTTCTGTTTTTATTTAAGTAATTTTACTTCTTTTGCGGGGCCAGGAAGAGCAGGATTGTATAAGGAAAGTATAAGCTTCCCATGCCCCAGATTCCCTACCCCTGCCATCCATCCCGCAAGACCATCCTAGAACCCCCTTCCCTACACTTACCTTCAGGCTGGTGGGCGACCAAGAGTTGTCCAATTGTCTGGAGGACAGCAGCCACTTCCTGCCGGCAACATATTAATGATGCCTGGGAGTTAAAAATAGCCTAGACCTATTTTCTGCTGTTGCAGGTGAGTTTCTAACCCATCTTGTCCTCGCTGCCTGCGCAAATATTATCCAGTGTTAAAATCAACTCCATGATCTGTGATTGGAAAGGGCTTGTGGGTTGAACGCCTTTTCTTTTTCCATACTTTCTTAAATTCCATTTAGAGGTGTACAAATAAATCAGATATGCTTGCTTATAGGATTCAACTCTAAAAAATGTGCAAATATTTCTTGGGAATGATTTATAAAAGGTTTGATTTTTGACTCTTATTTACAGAGAACCAAAACCTGTACATAGTAATGGAGTACTGTGATGGTGGTGACCTGATGCACAGAGTCAACCTGCAACATGGAGTTTGGTTTGAAGAGGAGCAGGTAAGGATTAAATACGAACTCTGTACTCCTTATTTAGAAATTCCTATTGGGTGGGAGGGTGGAAGTCACCAGATCTTTTTCAGGGTGGGTGGGAGTGAGGAGGTAGTGTGTCTGCAATTTGGGGTGGCACCTGGATCCACCGGACATCCTGCAACCCAGATTCTGGTCAGATGGTGGGGAAAGACAAATCTCCCACCTTCCCTAAATCCACAGAATGCTTTATGGGGGGTTGTGGGGGTATTTCCAATGCTATCCCCAGGAGTTCCACCTATAATGATCTCTATAAGATCAATGGAAGCCAAACCAGCTGAGAGCCTAGTAGGTCCCAAGAATGCCAGGGTAAGAGGGAATCAGTTACCTTCTCCACTCTGGCCATCTTATCCCTGTAACAAAAAGAAGAATATGAAACAACAATTTTCATTCTATCACATGCCCTCTTGTTCACTCCATCAGTCTATGTAAATGATCCCTTTTTGGAACTTGGAATGGAGTCAGCATCAAGGGCCATCGGTAGAAGAGAGATTATTCTGCACTTCCAATGGCAGAATAGGGCTCCTTTGGAGCTCATTAATATTTATTCACTGTGATTTATTTTTCAAGTCAAAAAACACTGTCCAGAGGTTCACTGTACATAAACTCCAATTTGTACAAAACTCCATTGCCTGCATCTTTTCTTGCACTAAGTTTTACTCATCCATCACCTTTTCCTCACTACCTCCAATGGCTCCCAGTCACAATGAATGGAATTCAAAATCATTGTCCTTGTTTACAAGTCCCTCCGGCCTTTTATCATCCTATCTCTGCAGCCTTCTCCAGCCCTGCATAACCACCAATGCCCGACAGTCCTCCAACACTCAATTCCTGTATGTCCGAACACCTGCTACCCCACCTACTGCTCCTCAATGTGTAGAAGAGCTTCCAGCCATTACTACCCTGTCCCTGTGGAACTCTCTCTCTAAATCTCTTTTTGGCTTGCTTCTCTTTTCACCAATGCACTTGGTAAAGTATCCTAACTCCTTTTACTATTGCTCGGCCTATGGTTTTCCTATATGAAGTGCATTAGGATGTTTGAGCATATGAAGGACACTATACAAATGCAAGTTGTTGTAGTTAACCAACCACTGCAGTTACTAAGACATTGGCCCCGATTTTAAAAGGAGGGGGGCGGGAACTTTGCGTGTGAGCCTCAAAGTGCATGGCACCGCCGAATAGTCTGGAAGCCCTGCTAATTTTAACGGCAGGGCCCCTTTTAAATAGAAGTTTCAAGAGTCCCACCCGACACCTGCAAGAGCATGAATTTGGCAGCAGGAGGCTGTACCTCAGCAGTCAGTGAAAGCAGAGGCTGTAGGGGATAGGTGGGGGAGAAGAGGCGGGGGGCGGGTTCCATGGTGATCGGGGGAAACTGGGCTCATAAGGAGTTCTGAGAAAAGACATTTTAAAAAGCTTGCCTCTCCTGCCATGAGTCTGCTGCCGGGCTGCAGGCAGTGTGGGACACGCCCTGACTAGAAGTAAAGATTACATCAGGCTGTTCCGCCTGCCTTTAGTGGGATCCTCGTTGATGCCACAAGAAGCCATCATAAAAATGGCTGGGAACATGGCGTGATGGAGCTGGGAGCTACATTTTTCAAATTTTAACCCCTCCCACGCAGAATTCTGGCTGGGTGAGGAGGTTTAAGAACTTAAGAACATAAGAAGGATGAGCAGGAGTAGGCCATTAAGCTCCTCGAGCCTGCTCTGCCATTTAATAAGATGATGGCTGATCTGATCATGGACTCAGCTCCACTTCCCTGCTCGCTCCCCATAACCCTTTATTCCCTATCTCTCAAAAATCTGCCTATCTCCACCTTAAAGATATTCAATAACCCAGTTTCCACAGTTCTCTGGGTCAGAGAATTCCATAAATTTACAACCCTCTGAGAGAAGAAATTCCTCCACATCTCAGTTTTAAATGGACGGCCCCTTATTCTGAGACTATGGGCTAGAACCTCCACTTTTTTTTGCGCGTTTAACGCCCACTTAACGCTCATTTTACCGCTGAAATGACATATAGCGCCCATATAATCACCCATTCTGGCACAAATGGAAACTGACGGGCTTTTTTAGGAGACTTATCACCGAGCGTTATTTTCCCAATGGGCGTAACGCTGAGAAAAAATATTACCACCCGCTCACTTTTTTTGGGCGGAATCAGCAGAATGGGCAAATTCAACGCCCATAATATCGCCCAGCGTTACTTTTCGCATGGAACTAACGGCGAGATTCAATATTAACGCCCGCCCACTGTTTTTTGTCGTAAAGAGCATACTTACCCAAACAACATGGAGATCACCCAACTTCAATTTCACCACCTTGCACACATATCGCCCACAATATCGCTCGTTCAAAAAACGTGGAACTAATCGGAACGAACACCAGCGGTGTAGCTGGCATTTGTTAAATCCCACTCTTACGTGAAGAGCTGATAATCGGAAAGATTTGACTGAAAGAACGCTGATGTGATTGACAACGCTGACACACTGCTGTGTGTGCCCATCCCCTTGGTGCCACTTAAAGTTTACGTTGATTGATGTTAAGTTGTATTTAACCCTTTCATGGTAAGGAATCATCAGCGTGTAACGGTCCAGCTATCTGAGACAATGCGCAATAAGGTTATGTCCAATAACAAAAGTTTAACACCAGCATTGGTCTGAAATCATAAGTATCACAGCCAATAACACCCAACCCCCGACCACACCCCACTTTTTCTACCATTGACATAAATCACATGTTCAATGTGTCCAGCAACACAGAATACAAAGGCAAAGCAGGAGCGTGGTCCCCAGCCCCCATATATTGCAACAAATTGTATACAGCCAGATATAACACAGCCATCACCTGCGCACATGCACCTCACTTTCCTTCCCCCCCTCTCCTTCTCCCCACATCTACCCCTTTCCCTCCTTGCTCCATGGCGCCTGGCCGAAGAGCTTCTCAGACGGTGCTTCATTGGGGGAGATGAAGGCATATGCGGTGGTTGCACGGGTACGGAAGCGGTCCTCCTGGACAACTGTACCATCTCTCCACTGTCATGTCACATTCGTGGAACAAACTTGCCGCGTCCACGAGGCCTCCGCGGGGTCGGCGCCGTCTTGGGGACAAATGGGGTGCCCTGTGGAGAGGTGCTTGGGGCCGGCACCTCCAGAGCGGAGGCAGGAATGACTGGAGGACCACGAGATAGCCTTGGGGTGGAATGGGTTCTGGAGCGTGGCGATGCAGGTTCTTCGAAATTCACGCTCTTATCCGTCGAGAACAGACCTAGCGGATTAACAGGCGACAATCAGAGCTCCTGCACCACGCCCCCACCTTCTGGCCTCTGTGGCCTTGCCTGGGGCTGAGCTGCAAGACACAAATGAGGTTATTAAAGGAGAAGGGGGTGCTAGGGTAATAAGGTGAGTCCAGCGCAACACACAGCATATGCACGACAAAAGCACCATCGCTCTCAAAATCATCGCAGACATCACATTTCATGACCATCAACACATTGTGCATTGCAATGATTTTCATTAGGCCAGTATTATTTCTATGACACTTTTAGAAATCATCTATCATATATGATTGTTCAGATATGAGTGGGTGTGGCATCTATTGACTTTACATCACGCAATGGTGTAAGCTTTACTCACGTGGCATCACTTCAGGGTCTGCAGATGCATCCGTGGCTGTCCGGGGGTGCTTCCCCATGAGTGCTAGCACTCGCTCCTCCATCTCTGTGATGTCGCTAGGGACTGGTGGCCCCCCCCACCCGTTTGCCTCTGCATAGACCTCATTGTCGATAGCTTCTTCTGTAAAAGGTGACAGGACGACATGGTATGAGATCATTGCGTGATATCATTGCTAGGTACTGTCACAGAGACTGATACAACACATAAGCAACAGATGTAATCATGATTATTATGATTATTCTCATTCTTTACCCAAAGACATACACCATGACCGCAGGCTTTGAGTAAAACATTCCCGGTAAAAGTGCAAGAGCTCACTTCTGCTGATAGTCACTCATGACTGTTACAAGTCAAATTATACAAATACATAAGAACATGTAACTCAATGTAATATTCTTGCGGATCCCACAAGGTCGTTCCTTCGATGGTATGAGATGTGAATTGGCTCGAATAGACTGGCAAATGATACTTAAAGGGTTGACGGTGGATAGGCAATGGCAGATATTTATAGATTACATGGATGAACTTCAACAATTGTACATCCCTGTCTGGAGTAAAAAATAAAACGGGGAAGATAGCTCAACTGTGGCTAACAAGGGAAATTAGGGATAGTGTTAAATCCAAGGAAGAGGCATATAAATTGGCCGGAAAAGCAGCAAACCTGAGGACTGGGAGAAATTTAGAATTCAGCAGAGGAGGACAAAGGGTTTAATTAGGAGGGGTAAATAGAGTATGAGAGGAAGCTTGCAGGGAACATAAAAACTGACTGCAAAAGCTTCTATAGATATGTGAAAAGAAAAAGATTAGTGAAGACCAACGTAGGTCCTTTGCAGTCAGAATCAGGTGAATTTATAATGGGGGAACAAAGAAATGGCAGACCAATTGAACAAATAGTTTGGATCTGTCTTCACTATGGAAGACACAAATAACCTTCCGGAAATACTAGGAGTTCGAGGGTCTAGCGAAAAGGAGGAACTGAAGGAAATCCTTATTAGTCAGGAAATTGTGTTAGGGAACTTGATGGGATTGAAGGTTGATAAATCCCCAGATCCTGATAGGCTGCATCCCAGAGTACTTAAGGAAGTGGCCCTAGAAATAATGGATGCATTGGTGATCATTTTCCAACATTCTATTGATCAGTTCCTATGGACTGGAGGGTAGCTAATGTAACACCACTTTTTAAAAAAGGAGGGAGAGAGAAAACAGGGAATTAAATACCGGTTAGCCTGACATCGGTGGTTGGTAAAATATTGGAATCAATTATTAAAGATGAAATAGCAGTGCATTTGGGAAGCAGTGAGAGGATCGGTCCAAGTCAGCATGGATTTATGAAAGGGAAGTCATACTTGACAAATCTTCTGGAATTTTTTGTGGATGTAACTAGTAGAGTGGACAAGGGAGAACCAGTGGATGTGGTGTATTTGGACTTTCAAAAGGCTTTTGACAAGGTCCCACACAAGAGATTGGTGTGCAAAATTAAAGCACATGGTATTGGGGGTAATGTATTGACATGGCTAGAGAACTGGTTGGTAGACAGGAAGCAGAGAGTCAGAATAAACGGGTCCTTTTCAGAATGGCAGACAGTGACCAGTGGAGTGCCACAGGGTTCAGTGCTGGGACCACAGCTATTTCCAAATACATCAATGACTTAGATGAAGGAATTGAATGTAATATCTCCAAGTTTGCAGATGACACTAAACTGGGTGGCAATGTGAGCTGTGAGGAGGATGCTAAGAGGCTGCAGGGTGGTTTGGACAGGTTAGGTGAGTGGGCAAATGCATGGCAGATGCAATATAATGTGGATAAATGTGAGGTTGCCCACTTTGATGGCCAAAATAGGAAGACAGACTATTATCTGAATGGTGACAGATTAAGAAAAGGGGAAGTGCAATGAGACCTGGGTGTCATAGTACATCAGTCATTGAAGGTTGGCATGGCGGTGAAGAAGGCAAATGGCATGTTGGCCTTCATAGCTAGAGAATTTGAGTATAGCAGCAGGGAGATCTTACTGCAATTGTACAGAGCCTTGGTGAGGCCACACCTGGAATATTGTGTTCAGTTTTGGTCTCCTAATTTGAGGAAGGACGTTCTTGCTATTGAGGGAGTACAGCGAAGGTTCACCAGACTGATTCCCGGGATGGCAGGACTGACATATGAGGAGAGACTGGATCAACTGGGCTTGTATCCACTGGAGTTTAGAAGAATGCGAGGGGATCTCATAGAAACATATAAAATTCTGACAGGATTGGACAAGTCAGAGGCAGGAAGAATGTTCCCATTGCTGGGGAGTTCCAGAACCAGGGGTCACAGTTTAAGAATAAGGGGTAAGCCATTTAGGACCGAGATGAGGAGAAACTTCTTCACTCAGAGAGTGGTTAACCTGTGGAATTCTCTATCACAGAAAGTTGTTGAAGCCATTTCGTTAGACATATTCAAAGAGGAGTTAGATATGGCCCTTATGGCCAAAAGGATCAAGGGGTCTGAAGAGAAAGCAGGAAAGGGGTACTGAGATTGAATGATCAGCCATGATCTTATTGAATGACGGTGCAGGCTCGAAGGGCCGAATGGCCTGCTCCTGCTCCTATTTTCTATGTTTCTTTGTTTCTATGTTTGCGGCAGTGGCTGCCCTCACTCACCTCGTTGGTCGACGAGACCACTTCTGCTATCTCGGTCCATATCCTCTGGTAGGCCTATGGGGTGGGCTTTCCACGCCCTCCCTGTGTCAAATCACCCCAGCGTGATTCAACCTCCTGCAGGAGGGAGGCATTTGCATCGTCCGAGAACCTCCTGGCTCCTTTGCAGCCTCCAATGTGCTCCTCTCCCACCTCACTGTTCTCTCCAGCGTCAGTCTCCACAGCGTGCTGTGATGCCTTCTCCTCTCCCTCCATTATAGGGAAAATTCGGGCAAAGATGTGGCTGGTAACAGCTACTTTTTGTTTGCCTACTTACTGTGAAGCTCTAAAGTCTCCCTCCTTCCTCCCAAAGCAGCCACACCACACCCAGCCACGCCTTCCGTCCCTCTGAGCTCCCTCTCTCTCTGTCTCCTCTTCTGCACATGTCATGGTGACCCTTGACCTCCAGAATCGCGGGAATCGAGCGTTGCAGTGCCGTTGCTAAGGACAGCCACACTTTACGGCAGAAGGTCAACAAAATACCGCCCATTTGATAATGTCCATTTTCAAAAATGTAAACCAGGTTTTTTGAGAATGGGTGAGAAGCCGGCGATCTGAAAACCCTTTTTTACTGCCCACGCCAGAAATAACGCCCATTTTTGGGCGATAAGCACAGAGTCCCCTAGGTTTAGTTTCCCCTATGAGTGGAATTATCCTCTTTGCACCCACCTTGTCGAGCCCCCTCATTATCTTATATGGTTTGATAAGATCACCTCTCATTCTTCTGAACTCCAATGAGTATAGGCCCAACCTACTCAACCTATCTTCATAAGTCAGCCCCCTCATCCCTGGAATCAACCTAGTGAACCTTCTCTGAACAGCCTCCAATGCAAGTATTTCCTTCTTTAAATATGGAGACCAAAACTGCATGCTGTACCTAAGCTAGGCCTCACCAATACCCTGTACAGTGGTAGCAGGACTTCTCGGCCATTAGCTTTTCATAATTCAATGTCTTTCTGCTTTAAAAATCAAAAATATATGGCTGACATTCCATAACCTTTTTTTAGGTGTTGGACTGGTTTGTGCAAATCTGTTTGGGGCTGAAACACATTCATGACAGGAAGATCCTGCACCGAGATATCAAGACACAGGTAAATATCAGAAGAGCACAGAACTAAGCATGTAATAATTATCAGATGTATTTAACCCTTTTGGAACTATGGCCTCATTTTTTGTGTTTTAGGGAACATTTTACATTTAAAATGTTTTATGATTCTAAACATTGATATTATATCAAACTATATATCTAGATAATATCTACTTAAAAGGCTCAGGTACTGAATAATTCCCAATAGTTCTAATTAAAATGTTACTGACATATTGAAACCATTTGGACTGGGTTTGGTAAAATTACTAGCTTATATGGCAAGATTTCAGTTTTTAGATTAATAGATGTGAATAGTTTAAGTAAAAACCATTACAGATGGCTCTATACTGTGCCTCTCGAGCCTTATTATTAATGTAGTGAGAGTTTCCCAAATTCTAAGATCCTAAATTTGTGTGAATTCCTGCAAGTTCCTTATCTGCACATTCTGTTCAATGCCCATAGACTCTTTTTTTGAGTATGGTTTATGGTCCCTTTATACTGGAGATACTGGTTTAATACTATAACTTCTTATGTTCTTATTCAGTGCATCCTGCTCGCTGTCTTATTGGAGTCCAGATTCTCCATCATTTTGTGTTTTTCTACTACTTAGATTTGTTTTTTCTTTGTTTCTTTTGGCATGTAGAAGATTTACATACTAGGTTAAGATATTGTACAACTTACACTTTACACTTTGAGAGGGTGCTCCCAGGCATATACATTAATATTATCAGATAATTATGCACATTTTGAGACCGCTACACATTGAGAGAGAGAGTTGAGGTGGGAGAGCAAGATTGAGCCATCACTGAGGCAGGCAGGAGGCTTCTTTTGCATAAACTGTGACTGGCTGCTAGCTGTGATAATTTATAGACCTTTTGCTCCTTTATATGGTTCTCAAGCTTTCAGCACCTTTCTTTATGGTGTTTTGATAATTTAATTTACTTTTCCCTCCTTTTCTCCTTCCACATTTTTCTTGCACTTGCCATTTCCTTATGGAGAACAGACTACCTTGCCAAATGCCATTGGTCACCAGTAGGCCTGTAAGAGTGGCCCAGAGAATGATTCTTCTGACCTTTCACCCCTCCTTCTGGTAGAATGCCTAGCCTCTGTTCAATGTCCCCCTGCTGTAGCACGGCTGAAAACCACTTCATAGAATTCCAATGGTCCAGACCGCAGTGTTCCTTTCTTTATCCTAATATGCATTAATGACATTGGCTGGTATGTAAAGGTATGTTATGTATTCTCAACAATAAATGTGAGAAGTGTCTGCAGAATTTCATATTTGGAATTAAACAATAGTTTTGAACATTGGAAAAATTAACATGGTTTGCTCATAGCAGAAGCTATGGGTGTCATGGGAATTTAAGCATTGTGAATAAAATAAAATATATTTTTATCCATAGAACATTTTTCTTTGTAATAAAGGAGTGACTGTAAAACTCGGAGACTTTGGAATAGCACGAGTGTTGAACAAGTAAGTTTCCTTTAACTAAAACCTTAACAGCACAGGCTTTTAAAACTTGTTTTTCTTATGCAAGTGACCAGACAGAGGAGGTTTACCAAAATGTTACCAGGGATGAGGCTCTTCAGTTATGAGGAAAGATTGGATAAGTTAGGACTGTTCTCCTTAAAACAGAGATAGTTAAGAGGTAACCTAATAGAGGTTTTCAGGACAATGAGAGGTTTTGATAGAGTAGTTGGAGAAAAACTATTCCCTCTGGCGAGTGGGTCAATAATCAGAGGTCGTAGATTTAAAATCATTGGCAAAAGATCTAGAGGGGAGACGAGAATTTTTTTCACTGTGTTGTCGGGATCTGGAACTCTCTACCTAAAAAGGTGCTGGAAGCTGATTCCATAAATAACTTTAAAAGAGTGTTGGACAGGTACTTGAGGATAAGGAACTCACAGGGTTACAGACCATGAGTAGGAATGTGGGACTACGCATGACTGCTCTTTCAAACAGCTACCACAGGCACGATGAGCCGAATGGACTCCTTCTGTGCTGTAAGTTTCTATGATTCCATGATTCTATGACAACTGCCTGCCACGTACAGAAGTGGATTACATCCCTTATGGTTTTAAATCTGCATCTTTTGCTTTTTGACACAGAGAAAATGTAGCGAAGTCTAAAATTAATCCTCATTGTGGTATCTTGCTTCCTAAGATTTACATAGAATATAACTATGGCTTCATTTTATTGAATGGTAGAAAATATTGAAAGCTAACTCAAATTTGTAAAGACTATAATAACAAATTATTTATACTTCATATATAGAAGCAAGATATTGGGTGTATACAATAGTATAAGTAGCAATTTAAAATAACATTAAATTATAATGGCCATTTAAAGAATCAGATGCTTTTTGAATTCCTTTTGACAGCAACTTTCTTAAATCTGTCATTTATTGGGAAATAGCTCTCTGAGATTCCAGGGGGTAAATTTTCAACTGGCATTGTGGATCAAATATCTATTATAGGGCTCAATTTTCCCCTGTGATTTGCGCCATTTTTTGGGCGCGCGACGCTTTTTTTGGCCTGAATTTAAAAATCCAAGTTTCCCCAAAGATTGTGCACCAGCATAACTCAAATAGTAACAATTTTTTTAGGTTAGTTTTTTTTTGCGTCATTTAGGCGAAACCAGATTTTTCACAATTATGCTAGTTTGGCCAACTTACAATTCTCCTAGGACAGCGTATGTGACCACTCCCAAAAAACTTTCTGGGCACTTAAGAAAAACCAGCGCACATGAAAAAATCGGCACAGAAAGACGTCATTGTTTATAGGCGACGTTTTGGAAGGAGTCAAGAACACATAAATATGCAGCATGAAGCTTAAATGTTTCCAACTGAAAATGCAGAAAATGGAAGTTTCATGCAATTCTTTAAGTTTGGATTTTTTTAAAGTGCCACGCCACCACCAAACATCTCCAAACCAGGCTCGAGGGTCAGGACATCGGCCGGCAGAATCGGTCCCTCGCTCGGACACAGGGGCTCAGGGCTCGGCTTGAAAAGAAGCCCCGGGGGGGGGGGGGGGGGAGGGGTGTGTGGAAGCCGAACTGAAGGGATGAGAACCCTTATACTATGCCACTATGCATCAAAAGAAGCTCAGGGGGCGGGGGGGAGGTGGGGGGTGGAGGTGGAAGCTGAATTGAAGGCATGAAAAGCCTTACACTATTCAGCAAGCAGCATCAAATGAAGTCCGGGGGGTTGCGGGGGCGGGAATGTTTCCCAATGTAACAAGCCCATTGCGCATGCTCTGACCTGGGTATAGTCCATAATAGGGCGTCGACCTTGGGGGGGAGAGACAATAAAGCTTGTCCTGCCTGCCGTTTTGAGCTTCTTGCAAAGGTGCAATTTAATAATGGGGGCAATCCTGACAATCTCATACTTCATGCAAGCCTTCTGCATGGTGGTGTTGCAGAGGAGACAATTGATTTGACGTCATGGCATGAGGAACCTCAGAGCACGTAGGATGATGGGCAGAAGGCCTTACCCATATCAGGTATATCGAGACAGGCGTTCATACCTGCACCTGAGTGATGTACACTGCGTCAGAAGGTTGCGGTTCGCAAATAAGTTGTAACAGCTCTGTGAGTTAGTAAAAGCAGACTTGCAACCTAGAACTGTCAGGAGGACTGCTTTGTCAGTTGAAGTCAAGGTTACAGCTGCACTTTCATTCTATGCATCTGGATTGTTCCAGGCCACAACTGGGGATGTGTGCGCCATTTCTCAACATGCAACACATATCTGCATTCGACAGGTGACTATTGCACTATATACCCAGAGGAATGACTACATAAAGTTCCCCATGACCGACCAGGCAATGTGTGACAGGGCTGTGGGCTTCTCCAGGATTGCTGGCTTTCCAAAGGTACAGGGCTGCATTGATTTTACCCACATCGCCTTGCGAGGAAGATCCCTCTAAAAGAAGTGGCAGTACTGCCCGGCAGCAAAATAACAGCTTACGCCATTAATCTGGGCTGCCGCGGGCAGGAGCTCTCAATCTCGACGGCAAATGCGCTTGCCGCCCAAGTGCCGCCGAGGATGGAGTCGGACCCAGGGAGGGTGGAAGAGCTGAAAATAAAAACCTTTACCAAAAAAAATAAATCAGCACTGGAACACCTTCAGGGGATCCCATCCAGGTAAGACGCTGTAAAAAAATGTTTTTAAAGATGTTCACTAACGTTTTTTTGCAGGTCTTCGTACTTATTGTCAGGGTTAGACCTGCTTCCATGCAGCGTTCTTTCCCGCTGCTGTCGCCGACTCCCGCCAACTCCTGTCTGCACCAATCTGGCAGCTCGGAAGGCGGGAAGACACTTGCGCTACTTGGCTGTCAGTGGCCGGTTCCCGGCGGTACTCCCCTCCAGCCCGCTGCAGCCCGAGTGGAAACTGGCAGAGAGAAGACCGGCTGCTAATCTCGGCGGCAGTGGGCGATAGAGCCACCAATATCGGGGCCTAACTACTTGACCAAGGTCCTGCCACTTCTTTCTGCACTGGCCTCCAGACCTCGGGGTGGTCACCATTGCAGAGTAATCTTCTGTTAGTTTGTTCCAGTGTTTCTTCATTTCTTTTGGTGAAACTTTCATGTGATATCTGCTGGTGTCGAGCTCATGCCATCTAGCCTCAATTATAGTAACTAGTGCCTCCACTTCATCCTGTAAGAAATTCTTGGTCCTTGAGCCGCGGTGCATCTTGTATTGCAGCTCCGATTTTTCCAATGACAATTAAAGTTCTCACACACAACTGGCTCTTTAAAAATGGCCAAATGCAGACCAGGAGCTGTACTGGGCATCTATGCCCATAGCAATCACGTCAAAAACGTCCTTTTTTTTCGTGCATGCGCAGCAGGGAGGCATCATTTTTTGGGTGCAGACATAAGGCTCCACCCCCAAAAGGTACAGGACAGGCTGCACGGCACCAATTTCAAAAAATAGAACGGGGAAACTTGCTACTTATTTTTTTGGTGTAGTTGGGGCCAGAAAAAAAGGGTGTAACTCTGGCAATATGCCAAAAAATGACATAGGGGAAAATTGAACCCATAGAAACTATCTATTTTCATTTCCATAGAAGTTGAAAATCTACCCCCTTTTGTCTGGCTGGCCTTCAGAAACCCAGACAGAATGGCTGTAAAACGGGGATTAAAATTTGTGCTTTTAATTTTATTCCGTAACTAAAACCAGTCGCTCATAACATACTGTACATCATAATTTTTAATATTAATAAGAAAATGTTGCTAAGCTACAGACTTCATTTTTATTCTGTTGCTTAGCTATATTTTTAGAATATTCTGTTGCAAACTGCAAGTAATCTGTTCTATTGCTTTCTTTTGTCCTAATTTTGATTTGTCACCATGTTACCAACTAAAATCATTTCTGCAAAATCAATTACAGGTATATTGAAAAGAAGATATCATGTATAGTTTCTGCAAATATTGCAAAACTGTAACAAACACTAGCTCAGTTGATCACCACTGTAATATTTTTGAATTATTTTGTTTTTTAATTCTTGAAGATACAAATTCCATGGCCATTGCCATGTTAAATATATCCAAATTACCCAATGTTTATTACTATTAGTTAATCTTGCAGAAATAACACAGTTTCACGCACTGTCTTATACACGGAGGTCACCCTCCATCAAGTCATGTGGCATTAACATGGTGCTAAATGGGATAGATTAAGAACTTCTAGCAGCTCAACACTGGACATTCATGAGGCACCATGGGTCATCAGCAGCAGCAGAATTGCATACCAACACAATCTGTAACCTCATGGCCCGGCATATCCCTCACTCCATCACCGTTCAACCAGATGACCAACAATGAGCAGTGTAAAAGAGCATGCCAGGAGCTGTACCAGGAATACCTGAAAATGAGCTTCCAACTTGGTGAAACTACAACACAGAAAGGTTGCATGCTAACAGTGGAAGCAGCATGCTTTAGACAGCGATAATAATCCCACAACCAACGGGTCAGGTCAAAGTTCTTTAATCCTGACACATCCAGTTGCAAATAGTGGTGGACAATTGAGCAACTAACGGGAGGAACCTCCTCCTGAGGTCCCCACCATCACAAATGCGAATCTTCAACAGGCATCCCAGCTGTAGTGCTGAAGACCTGGGCTCAAGAACTAGACACAAGCTGTTTTGGTACAGCTACAACACTGATATTTACCCAACAATGTGGAAAATTGCACAGGTGTCCCGTAGCCACAAAAAGCAGGACAAATTCCAACCCGGCCAATTAGCACCCTATCATGAGTTGCTCAGGCCCAACTATCTTCAGCTGTTTCATTAATGACCTTTCCTCCATCATAAGGTCAGAAATAGGGATTCACGGTGTTCCTTGCACAGTATTCATCTCCATTCACAATTCCTCAGATAATGAAGCATTGAAGCATTCCATGCCTTCATCTAGCAAGACCTGGAAAACATCCAGGCTTGGGCTGATAAGTGGCCAATAACATTCATGCCAAATAAGTGACAGGCAATGACCATCTCTGACTGGAGAGAGCCTAATCACCTCCTCTTCAGATACAACGTATTATCATCGGCGTATTCCCCACCATCAACATCCTGCAGGATCATCAATGACCAGAACCTCAACTGGACCAGCCACATAAATGCCATGGCTACTAGAGCAGGGCAGAGGCTGGGTAATCTGTAGTGAGTGGCTCATCTTCTAACTCTCCAAAGCCTCTCCACCATCTACAAGGCACGAGTCAGGAGTGTGATGGAAAAATCTCCACTTCTTGGATGGGTGCGGCTGCAGCAACACTCGAAGCTCAACATCATCCAGGGCAAAGCAGTCCGCTTCATCCGTGCTCTATCCACTAGCTTAAATATTCACATTCTCCACCACCGATGTACCATGCTGCCGTGTGCACTATCTAAAGGATCCACTGCAGCAAGTCGTCACGGCTTCTTCAGCAGCATCTCCCAACCCCACAACCTTCACCACCTAGAAGGAGGAGAGCAAATGCATACGAACACCATCTCTCCAAGTTCCACACCAAGTCATAATTAGATATATATCGCCATTCCATCAGGTCACTGGGTCAAAATCCTGGAGTTCCTTATCTAACAATATTGTGGAAGTACCTCCACCACACGAACTGCAGCAGTTCAAGAATAAGGCTCCATTACCTTCTCAAGGACAACTAGGGATGGGCAATATGTGTCGGTCTTGCCAATGATGTCCATATCCCGAGAATGAATTTTAAATAAGAATATCTATGAACAATGACATACCTCCTGAGCACATAGCACCAGTATTTGGAGACTGGTTCCCTCGTATTATATTTGGTGGACTTCAGTTTTTAAGTTTTTAAACCCCAGATGAAACAGCCTGTTTTTTTAAAAATGTGCTAATCAATCAATTATAGATCTCTGATATCAATTTTGAAAGAACTGAGCAATAGAAACAGCAGTACATAAGGATTAAACAAAAGCGCCATGGTATTGATTAATTGTATGGAAATTTATAACTAGCTTTTGAACTACAGCTCATACTTTGGTATTTAAGAATGTAGAACTAAATTTTGATAGAGTCAATATCTGATTTTGTTCTGCTTTCATCTGCATTTGGCTGTTCGTTAGAAAAGAACACAAAATGAATTTGTCTTTGGCCTAAATATTTTAAACTTTTGATGGAGGAGATCACAGCCTCAGGCATAGGTCCTGAGACAATAATAGAAATTGGACTTGAATGTAAAAATAGATTGTGTACAACTTTGTTATCTATAGGAAAACAAATTAAGACCATTACTCACTCTCACCCTGGCCGTTCCACCTGGTACAGCCCTTATCTTCGCTCCCTTAAGTCAAAGGAACGCAGACTTGAACAGATATGGCGGACAACTGGTTTAGCCATTTACCGCCAAATCTGGCTGGGCCACATAAAGCATTATTGGGTCCTGCTCCTTAAACCCTTCTCCCCCTGTCCCTTCCACCTTTATCTCCAACGACAAGTGCGAGGAGCTCATGGACTTCTCTGTCTCTAAGATTGAGACCATCCGATCAGCTGCCTCTGCCATTTCCCTTCCTTTCCCTAGCCCACCGGGCCAAACTTCCTCCAAGGTTGCCCTAGCCCTGAACTCGCATCTTTCTCCATTTTCTCTCTGACCTCCCCTCATGACATCTCAGTGCTCATCTTGTCCATGAGACCCACTTCCTGCTCCATTGACCCTATTCCCACTAAACTGCTGACCAACCAACTTCCTTTTCTGGCTCCCATGTCAGCTGACATTATTAATGGTTCTCTCCCCTCAGGTACTGTCCCACTCTCCTTCAAATCTGCCGTCATCGCCCCTCTCAAAAAAAAAACCCTTGACCCCTCTGTCATTGCAAACTACCGCCCCATCTCCAACCTCCCTTTCCTTTCCAAAGTCCTTGAATGTGTTTTTGCCTCCCAAATTCGTGCCAATCTTTCCTGAAACTCCATGTTTGAATCCCTCCAATCAGGTTTCTGCTCCTGCTACAGTACCGAAATGGCTCTCATCAAAGTCACAAGTTACATACCTTGTGATTGTGACAGAAGTAAACTATCCCTCCTTATCCTTCTTGACCCATATGCAGCATTTGACATAGTTGGCCACTCCATCCTCCTCCAACGCCTTTCCACCATCGTCCAGCTGGATGGGACTGCACTCGCCTGGTTCCATTCTTATCTATCTAATCGTGGCCAGAGAATCACCTGCAATGGCTTCTCTTCCCACTCTCGCATCGTTACCTCTGGAGTCCCCAAAGATCAATCCATGGTCCCCTCCTATTTCTCATCTACATGCTGCCTCTTGGCGACATTATCCGAAAACACAGCTTTTGTTTCCATATGTACACTAACAACACCCACCTCTACCTCACCACCACTTTTGTCGACCCCACCACAGTCTCTAAATTGTCACACTGCTTGTCCGACATCCAGTACTCAATGAATAGAAATTTTCGGCATTTAAATATTGGGAAAACCAAAGCCAGTTGGGGTGAAATTGGGTACCGCCCCATTTGGGGCATTACCTGTTGAAATTTGTAAAGGTTAGTGCCAGGCACTAACGATTTCAAAAGTTTTTAAAAATCGCCGTTTGCACTCCAAGAAGTGGAGCGCTAAAGCTCCACTTCCTTCATGGAGCGCAATCGGCAGTGGTGGGGGGGGGCTGAGTTCAGCAGCGCTGTACACTGGGCCATGCAGTGCTGCCGTGTTGAACGACTCCTTCCCTCCCTTAAAGGCTGTAGGCTCTACAAAATAAAAACAACTTACATGTAACATGCCGCAGCTGCAATCCCGTGCAATCAGCCCTGCTATCAAGCAGAGTGCCGGGCTGATCAATCACAGGCAGGAACCCGCGAAAAAAGCTGGAAGCAAAAAAGGTCCGTTTTTTTTTAATTACCTCGATCACCTCGTCTTTAAGCATCGCACCCGAAGTGACCGGCCGTCCGATGCATGCTTCCTGCAGCTGCCAATGTTTTTTCCTGGTGCTGCTGCAGGGGGTGGAAGGCAATTTCGGGACCGGGGCGCTACCGGGGCGATGCGCATGATGATGATGTCATGATTTCCGGGCAAAGGAGATTGGGGCTCAATGCCATAGCACCGCTGCAAAACTCCTGGCCAATACGGCCGGAGTCGATGTCATCGCTGTGCCCCTGGTCACAAAACCATTTGCGCTAATGGGAAGCACAAAGGCACCCAATTTCATCCCCAAATGTTACCTGTTAGTGGTGTCAACATAGGAGGATCTTTTCTCCATTTACTTTGGCAGATTTCCAAAGTCCATCAGTTCAGGAATGAAATGCTAATCTTCATGACAAAAACTATAATCACACATACTCTTGTCCAACCGACCTTGTATATATTTGGTGATCTAACCATAACATAGTAACAGATCAGATAGTCAATCTGACTTTATTAGGATTTTGTTTGTCCAGAACCAAAAACTGTGTTGCTAGTAAGCAACACAAGTTTTGCTCAACTAATGTCCATTCGATACATTAGAAAACATTCAATGGAACTTGCCTTCTTGGCTTAACTCGCCCAAGGTGTACCTGGGCACATTTCAGAAAATAGGTGCTATTGTGACAGCAGAATTGGCTGTATTTAAGGTGTAAATGGTTCCCTCTCCTCAGGGTCTGACACCCCTCCTTTTGAAAAATACAATCATTGCTAACTTCCTCAAAAAAAACTTGCCTCAACCCCTCTGTCCTTGCAAACTACCACCGAATCTCCAACTTCCCTTTCCTCTTCAAAATCCCTGATTATGTTACGTATGAACAAACACTGATAGACAGGTAAAGACCATCTGGTTCATCGAGCCTATCCCACACAATTCTAATACCTTGTATATCGCAACATGTACACTCCACCCCACCCAAAACCATGTGATGTCCTGGGAGAGGCCAAAATACAGATTTTAAAAAACCCAGGCCAATTTGGGAGAAAGAAATCTGGGAAATTCCTCTCCGACCCATCTAGGCAATCGAAACTAGTCCAGGAGATCACTCTGGCCCTGAATTCCCTGTGAGAGGTGAACTTCGCCCCAGTCAGAAACAAATCCAGCTCTTGCTTGAAGGAATTTTGCAAGTCCGCGCCCACCACACGAGATAGCAGCTAGTTCCAGAGGTCCACTATTCTCTGGGAAAATAACCACCTCCCAAATCTCTCCCACAATGTCCTGTTTGAATCTCTCCAATCAGGTTGGATGTTATAGCTTGCATTATTGTAGAATGGGCAACTCCTCAAGAGCTTAACTGTAGCAAGTGAAGAAAACTCACCTAATTTAAGCAAAAAGTTCAGATTTCCCCATTCATTTCTTTTACAAATGCAATGTGTTATTTCAGCTGCAGTGCTTTACAAAGATCTGAAGATATTGTAAGTTCTTTTCTTGAGGTGTAACTGTTAAGAGTGCAGATGTGAGCCATCTAACTATTTGTTGTTATCCTGTATTAAAAAATACTGTGTTGTGTTTTAAATCAATTAAACTGCTAATTACTTTCAAATTATGTTTTATTGAGTTCATGTGTTTTTTTTACATTAAAATGTAAACTGAAGTTCAAGGTAGTTTTAAAATATGTCAAATTATTTATATTGCATCATATGACTTTGATGCTAATGTTTTTTTATTTTAGTTTGCTTTTATTTTATACTCTGTTCTTCTAGTACCATGGAGTTGGCACATACATGTATAGGAACCCCATTCTATTTATCTCCTGAGATATGTGAGAATCAACCCTACAATAACAAAAGGTAATTATTTTGCAACTGTCCTGTAAAATGTGTTATCAACAACAGCTTACTTTGCCAATACAGTGCTTGGTAACAAAAATTGGATTTTGTTGTCTAATTTTCTTTTTGTATTCATTCATTTAAATTGAGTCACTGAAGATTGAAAAAAATGACTGCAGTTCAGATGCCTATACAATATTGTACATTTCATCAATTACAGGCTGGAAAAAGGAATAATTCAAACTTAAACAATGCTGTGTGATTGTACTTGACTCACGATTCTTTAAAAAAAAATTTTAATGGTCAGATATTCAAATTCCAGGAAGTTCTGGTAATTCATTATAGAAAAGGAAGTTCTGTTAAAATCATGAGTCAATATGGAGATTAGTTGCATGGAGGAATCCACCTCCAACTTGTATTGAGGCTTCGCGCAGAACATGGAGACCATTCTGTCAAGCAGGAAGTGAACAGCCAGCTCCAGGAATATGAAAGTGGGGTCCACCATGATGGAGCTTCTGGTGATAGCAGTGACAGCTTCCAGACAGCTCACACTGCCATGGAACCTCAGATGACTGCCATCTTGGTTTTGGGGGGCCAACATTTACAGGGACTTCCACAGCATCACTCCTGCACTCTATTCTTGCATCGGAGTGCTGAGGCACAGTCCCAGGAGAGTGGCCTGGCTCCATGGAAGAGGCACCTGCCTCCCACTCTGCCACTGCCCTTGTCAGTACCAGGCAGCCAGCTGGGCCAGACTGCCCCAGCCCATGCCAAGAAACCGCAATCTGCAGCTGGGCCTTCAAGGTCAAGAGCTGCTTGAGGTCACCCACCATGGCGATCTGAAGTGTCTTCCTCAGAAGCTCAGCAGACCTCCACCTCTCAGGTTGTAGTCACTGGGAATATACCTTGTAGGAGCACTAGGTTCAATAATCGAGCATACAAGACAGTCACTAGGGGGTTGTGCAAGGGTGATTCTTAATTATTCCAGTTAACTATTATTCAAATCTCAATTGAGTTGTTGAAGTAAAGTTTATGCTTTCTGCATTGGTGCTGGTGTTCATGCTCATAATCAGTTGAAGGCAAGTTCCTTTAGGCTTGACTGAAGGAAGTCAATCAGATGGTGGTGATAAGGATTGCACGACTTGTAACTGGTTGTAATTGAAACCCCATTGTTATGTGTGCTGATTACTGTAATCTTGCACGTGCCTTTATGAGCATTTGTCCTATCTTCCAAAAGGCAGATTGATAGACACTGCAGTGAGACAGAGCCAATTATAAACCAACAGGCCAAATTATTTTGCACATATGTGAGCAAAAAGAACAATGTTTCAGAAGCAAAAGATAGAAAGAAGAAAAGTAAAAGTTGAGGGCAGAGAAACCCAAGGCAAAAAGTAAAAAGGGCCAAATTACAGCAAAATTCTAAAGAGGCAAAGTGTGTTAAAAAGACAAGCCTGAAGGCTCTGTGCCTCAATGCGAGGAGTATTCGGAATAAGGTGGATGAATTAACTGCGCAGATAGCAGTTAACGGATATGATGTAATTGGCATCACGGAGACATGGCTCCAGGGTGACCAAGGCTGGGAACTCAACATCCAGGGGTATTCAACATTTAGGAAGGATAGACAGAATGGAAAAGGAGGTGGGGTGGTGTTGCTGGTTAAAGAGGACATTAATGCAATAGTAAGGAAGGACATTATCTTGGATGATGTGGAATCGGTATGGGTGGAGCTATGGAATACCAAAGGGCAGAAAACGCTAGTGGGAGTTGTATACAGACCACCAAACAGTAGCAGTGAGGTTGGGGACAGTATCAAACAAGAAATTAGGGATGCATGCAATAAGGGTACAGCAGTTATCATGGGCGACTTTAATCTACATATTGATTGGGCTAACCAAACTAGCAGCAATGCAGTGGAGGAGGATTTCCTGGTGTATTAGGGATGGTTTTCTAGACCAATATGTCGAGGAACCAACTAGAGGGCTGGCCATCCTAGATTGGGTGATGTGAAATGAGAAAGAACTAATTAGTAATCTTGTTGTGCAAGGTCCCTTGGGGAAGAGTGACCATAATATGGTAGAATTCTTTATTAAGATGGAGAGTGACTCAGTTAATTCAGAGACTAGGTTCCTGAACTTAAGGAAAGGTAGCTTCGATGGTATGAGACGTGAATTGGCTAGAAGAGACTGGCAAATGATACTTAAAGGGTTGACGGTGGATAGGCAATGGCAAACATTTAAAGATCACATGGATGAACTTCAACAATTGTACATTCCTATCTGGAGTAAAAATAAAACGGGGAAGTTGGCTCAACCGTGGCTAACAAGGGAAATTAAGGATAGTGTTAAATCCAGGGAAGAGGCATGTAAATTGGCCAGAAAAAGCAGCAAACCCGAGGACTGGGAGAATTTTGTAGTACAGCAGAGGAGGACAAAGGGTTTAATTAGGAGGGGGAAAATAGAGTATGAGAGGAAGCTTGCTGGGAACATAAAAACTGACTGCAAAAGCTTCTACAGATATGTGAAGAGAAAAAGATTAGTGAAAACAAATGTAGGTCCCTTGCAGTCAGATTCAGGTGAATTTATAATGAGGAACAAAGAAATGGCGGACCAGTTAAACAAATTGGTTCTGTCTTCATGAAGGAAGACACAAATAACCTTCCGGAAATACTAGGGGACCAAGGGTCTAGTGAGAAGGAGGAACTGAAGGAAATCCTTATTAGGCGGGAAATTGTGTTAGGGAAATTGATGGGATTGAAGACCGATAAATCCCTGGGGCCTGCTAGTCTGCATCCCAGAGTACTTAAGGAAGTAGTCCTAGAAATAGTGCATGCATTGGTGATCATTTTCCAACAGTCTATCGACTCTGAATCGGTTCCTGTGAACTGGAGGGTAGCTAATGTAACACCACTTTTTAAGAAAGGAGGGAGAGAGAAAACGGGTAATTATAGACTGGTTAGCCTGACATCAGTAGTGGGGAAAATGTTGGAATCAATTACTAAAGATGAAATAGCAGCACATTTGGAAAGCAGTGACGTGATCAGTCCAAGTCAGCATGGATTTATGAAAGGGAAATCCTGTTTGACAAATCTTCTAGAATTTTTTGAGGATGTAACTGGTAGAGTGGACAAGGGAGAACCAGTGGATGTGGTGTATTTGGACTTTCAAAAGGCTTTTGACAAGGTCCCAGACAAGAGATTGGTGTGCAAAATTAAAGCACATGCTATTGGGGATAATGTACTGACGTGGATAGAGACCTGGTTGGCAGATAGGAAGCAGAGAGTTGGGATAAATGGGTCCTTTTCAGAATGGCAGGCAGTGACTAGTGGGGTACCGCAGTGCTGGGACCCCAGCTATTTACAATATACATTAATGATTTGGATGAGGGAACTGAGTGTAATATCTCCAAGTTTGCAGATGACACTAAGCTGGGTGGCAGTGCGAGTTGTGAGGAGGATGCTAAAAGGCTGCAGGGTGACTTGGACAGGTTAGGTGAGTGAGCAAACGCGGGGCAGATGCAGTATAATGTGGATAAATGTGAGGTTATCCACTTTGGTGGCAAAAACACGAAGGCAGAATATTATCTGAACGGCGGCAGATCAGGAAAAGGAGAGGTGCAGCGAGGCCTGGGTGTCATGGTACATCAGTCATTGAAAGTTGGCATGCAGGTTCAGCAGGCAGTGAAGAAGGCAAATGGTATGTTGGCCTTCATAGCTAGGGGATTTGAGTATAGGAGCAGGGAGGTCTTACTGCAGTTGTACAGGGTCTTAGTGAGGCCTCACATGGAATATGGTGTTCAGTTTTGGTCTCCTAATCTGAGGAAGGACGTTCTTGCTATTGAGAGAGTGCAGCGAAGGTTCACCAGACTGATTCCCGGGATGGCAGGACTGACATATGAGGAGAGACGGGATTGACTGGGCCTGTATTCACTGGAGTTTAGAAGGATGAGAGGGGATCTCATAGAAACATATAAAATTCTGATGGGACTGGACAGGTTAGATGTTCCCGATGTTGGGGAAGTCCATAACCAGGGGGCATAGTCTAAGGATAAGGGGTAAGCCATTTAGGACTGAGATGAGGAGAAACTTCTTCACTCAGAGAGTTGTTAACCTGTGGAATTCCCTACTGCAGAAAGTTGTTGATGCAAGTTCATTGAATATATTCAAGAGGGAGTTAGATATGGCCCTTATGGCTAAAGGGATCAAGGGGTATGGAGAGAAAGCAGGAAAGGGATAATGAGGTGAATGATTAGCCATGATCTTATTGAATAGTGATGCAGGCTCGAAGGGCCGATGGCCTACTCCTGCACCTATTTTCTATGTTTCGATATTTCCATACTGCACCTCATAACTTAAAAAATTTCAAAGCACATCGCACTGCCCATGTTAACAGGCTAAATACACTTTTCTGACTAGCTGTTTCTGTGAAATTTCATGTACATCCATTACATCACTAAAATCACTTTCTTCCATCTCTACAATATTTCCCATCTGCACCCCTTCTGTTGTCAAAACCCTAGTCCATACCTTCACCATCAACTAAAGCTTCAACTCAAACAAAGCTCTGCAGCTTGTGTCCTCAACCTCATTAAGACCCACACATTCCCATCACCCAATTTTTCCCAAGTTCCACTGGCACCTGTGTCACAGCATGTTGATTTCAAAATCTTTATATCCAAATCACTTCATTGCCTTCGGCCATTCTACTCCAGTGACCCGCTCCTGCCTTACATTCTTGCATGCATCCTCCACTCCTCCAACATCAAAACTCTCCTCACTCTTCACATCTTTAACTCCACTATTGGCTGCTTCTATTTCAGCCCCTATGTTCTTACATTTTAGAATTCTCTATTCAGTTCCTTCTGCCTTGTCACTTCTCTGCTTCTTTTGCTAAACCTCCTCAAAACCCTCCTTTTCAATTGTACCTTAATTTTCCTATCCTCGCCATTCTATTTCTCTTCTCTTTCCTCATGCTTAGTGTCTAATTTTCCCTCTTGTTGAAAGGCACTCTTTCACATGAAGAGTGCTATATAAATGCAAGTTTCTGTTTTAAGAGGCTTTTCAAGGACAAAAAGTTTTGATTCAAAAACATAAGAAGTCACAAAATATGTCCATTTAAATAGAACCTGCTAAAATCAGAGTGTAACGTTCAAAGGGTTCAGGCAGAAGCTGTAGCGTTAGAATGTGAAGATGATTCTGTGTCATTGTAAAGGTACTTTGTTTGATTAATGGCAAATAATATTTCAATGGAAATGTTTCAGGGGGAGGCTCAATTGCAATGTTGTGCTGATCAATGCATTCACCCAGTTTCAAATTTAATACTTTAAAATGTGCATTGTTGTGATAATAAGTCAAGCTATGTGAAAATCTTTGTTGTAATAATGTCATAATTATGTGGAAATCTGTGTAGTGAAGAGGAGGCATATTCTGAATACAATTACTTATGCCTCAGTGTAAGCTTTTGTATATATAAACTGTCTTGCTTTGATTTACATTTAATCATTTTTGATTTTTTTTTAGTGATATTTGGTCTCTTGGATGTGTTCTGTATGAGTTATCCACTCTGAATCATCCAGTAAGTGCGGTAATTATCAGACTTAATAGCAAATATTTAATGGCAACTTAGAGTACTCGAAAGCCAACACACATCACAAATTCAAGAATAAGGGTGTCAAACATGTGTATGTAAATAAATGATGACATTACTATTAGTGTTAGCTCTTCAACTAAAACTATCTATTATAAACTCATTTCCCTATCTCTCCCTGCAATCTTTTATATTTTTGCTTTTCAAATACCTATCCAATTTTATTTTAATCATGTTAATAGTTTCTGCCTTAATAGATACTGGTTAAAAAAAAAAGCATTGTACATTCCAATATACTCTTGTGTGAGAAAAATTCAAAATTTCCATATTCGTTTTTCTAGTAATAATTCTGAGTCTACGGCTTAGAAATTTATTTGCGTTGGCCTGCCGACTCGGCACAGGGAACAATCCCTGTGCTGGAACTGGTAGGGCAGAGAACCACCTGATATTGGGCCTCAGGCCTCATTAACATCAGACCGGCGAACTCAGACACCTGTTGGGTGTCCCCAGGCAGCTCGCCGGTGAAGAATTATGAAATTACTGGCCGTTTCAGCTGGTTTTCTTGAACACAGCCAGCCCAGCGATGACTGCATTCAGTGCAACCCAATTTTACACAGCCCATTATGGATATTGTTCCAAGCGTGGGCATTGTATGCCTATACCAATATGGCGGGTAGCGCGCTTCCAGCTTGTATTGCGCGCATGCTTCCTGCCTGCTATTTTGTAAGTTTAAGTACTCATTTCGTGCCTGAAAAACAGGCGTGGCGCCATCAAATTTCTTGGGCCAATTTCCTTTGTTACCAATTCGCCAAACAGTGGAATCAATCTTGCACAATTTTCCTTTTTGAAAACCTTATAGGACCATGAAAATCCAGATTAGACCCCTCTTAATCATTTCTGTTCCAGTGGAAAGTCAATTTTTTTAGCCTTTCTTCATTACTGCTACTTTTCATTCCTGTTATCATTTTACTAAATTTGCTCTATCCTTTCCATGGCTCTAATATCCTTCCCATAATGGGGACTCTGAATTCCATGCCATATTCCACTGAGATCTAACCAAAGTCTTGTGCAAATCTACTTTGCTTCCTTGCTTTTGAATTCAATGTCGCTATGTATAAACCCATAATTCTTTGTTCCTTTTCCGTCCTTTTTGTTTCATTCCCACATTCTGTGGCAAATAACTCATCTCCTGAATCCCTAAAGCCTTTTCATCACCTATATATATCCAAGTCAGAATGACGTGTGACTTGGAGGAAGCAAAGTAGATTTGCACAAGACTTTGGTTAGATCGCAGTGGAATATGGCATGGAATTCAGAGCCCCCATTATGGGAAGGATATTAGAGCCATGGAAAGGATAGAGCAAATTTAGTAAAATGATAACAGGAATGAAAAGCAGCAGTAATGAAGAAAGGCTAAAAAAATTGACTTTCCACTGGAACAGAAATCTACTTTGCTTCCTTGCTTTTGAATTCAGTGTCGCTATGTATAAACCCATAATTCTTTGTTCCTTTTCCGTCCTTTTTGCTTCATTCCCACATTCTGCGGCAAATAATTCATCTCCTGAATCCCTAAAGCCTTTTCATCACCTACAAGGCAGAAATCAGGAGTGTGATGGAATATTCTCTATTTAACTGAATGAGTGCAGTTCCAACAACACTCAAGCAGCTCACTTGCTTGACACCCCAGCACCTCTCAAACCCACAACCTCTACAATCTAGAAGGACAAGGGCAGCAAGTGTATGGGAACACCACTACCTCAAAGCTTCCTCCAAGTCACATGCCATTCTGACTTGGATATATATAGGTGATGAAAAGGCTTTAGGGATTCAGGAGATGAGTTATTTGCCGCAGAATGTGGGAATGAAGCAAAAAGGACGGAAAAGGAACAAAGAATTATGGATTTATACATAGCGACACTGAATTCAAAAGCAAGGAAGCAAAGTAGATTTGCACAAGACTTTGGTTAGATCGCAGTGGAATATGGCATGGAATTCAGAGCCCCCATTATGGGAAGGATATTAGAGCCATGGAAAGGATAGAGCAAATTTAGTAAAATGATTACAGGAATGAAAAGCAGCAGTAATGAAGAAAGGCTAAAAAAATTGACTTTCCACTGAAACAGAAATGATTAAGAGGGGTCTAATTTGGATTTTCATGGTCATATAAGGTTTTCAGAAAGGAAAATTGTGCAAGATTGATTCCACTGTTTGGCGAATTGGTAACAAGGGAAATTGGCCCAAGAAACTTCATCGTCACTGGGTCAAAATTCTGGAACTCCCTACTTAACAGCACTGTGGGAGTACTTCGCCACACGGACTGCAGTGATTCAAGAAGGCGGCTCACCATTACCTTTTCAAGGGCAATTAAGGATGGGCAATAAATGCTGGCCTTGCCAGTGATACCTACATCCTGTGAATGAATAAATATATAGGGGTCGAAATTCCGTTTCTAACGCCACCAGTTAGCGCTGGAGAGGGGCGGCTAACAGGCGGCTAAGTGCTTACCGTCGGCGGGGATCAGATTCCTCGGCTCGCGGGAAATTTAGTTGGGTGATGGGGTGGCGCCAAGAGGTGCCGCTGTGCGCTCTGCCGCCACCCATGTGGTGACGTCATCGAGCATGCAATGCACCCTTGACGTTGCGGCTGAAAAATTAGTACGGTGGCCTTACACGCATGCGTTTGTACAGCCTGGAAAAGCTGTCGGGACATTGGGGATCCCAGGGCGGTAGCATCCAGAGATTAAGGTAAGTTATCTTTAATTTTTTCAGTATTTATGTGTTAATGGCACCAGTGGGAAAGTGTGGGTGTGGGGCAGATATATTTTCAGAAACTTTTTTTTTCACTTTTTCCAACTCGCATGCCGGCAGCTACCAACTGGAAATTCAGTCGGCCTCCTGAGCTACCGCTCTGTTGCTGCCCGAGAATGAGTGTGCAATGCCACTTTTAGCACTGCTCTCATCTTTGGGCGGCAAAACTGAATTTGGCAGTTTGAGGTGGTGATTGCTGGCTGGCGTTAAAATCTCCACTCAGCCAGTGTCACCACCTCAAAAATGGTGATATTGAATTTCGACCCCATATCAATTTAAAATGCCTAATTTTGCTTTCACAGCTTTTATATCAAATATTAGAAAATATGGATTTTGGGTTTCCCTAAACCAATGAACAACAGACTTATTGCTGGGTTTAATTTTGTTGTTGGTACATCTGATCGCACAAAAACCCTCATTTTTCTCATCAATAGTGGTTTCTGGCCATGGCGATGTAAGGGGGAATAAAAGTAAAAGTGATTTAATGATGAATGTAACAAAGAAAATCCATAATAATTTAAACAAATTTGGAAGATTGTTGTTATTTGTATCTTTATCACTTTATTATGGAAATGATTTCAGTAAAAATGTTCTTATTTCAGTTTGAGGCTAATAATTTGCATGAATTAGTGGTGAAGATCTGCAGAGGTCGCTATGTTCCGATAAATCCCAGATATACTTACGACATGCGGATCTTATTGGCCCAGCTGTTTAAAGTTAACCCCCGTGATCGGCCATCCATCAATTCAATTTTAAAAAAGCAGTTCTTAGAAAAGCGTATTAGAAAATACCTAAGCCCTGAGGTAAGTTTCTGTTCTTTTAAACTTTATTTGGTGTATAAGCTATTTTCAGTAGGTCTGCAGTAAGTTTTATTTAATGTCCCTTTTAAAATAAGAATGTTAATGATATTGTCTAGAGGTCCACATGCAGTGAGATAGCGGATATCATATTTTATTGGAAGATAAATTAACCACATGGACTTCATTACCATTTGGTCAGGTGTTACAATCAACATCTTCTGAATCAGTCATTAAAACCTAGAAATTGCTGTCAAAAATGAAAGACTTAATCATGAAATGATTCCTGTGAGAAAAATAACATCATAGTGAGTGAAATCTTGTTCCTGATCTTTATAATTTTGGTCATATTTCCTGTCTGTAAAATAAACAAAATTCCATTTGTACATTTCTAAAAAAAAAACTGCAGCTAATAAAAGAAGAATTTAGCCACACGGTCATTCATGGAAAGAAGTCATCTGCATCTAGACCTACTGCAACCACCCAACGACCAGGTAGAACAAGGCTTATCTTAAATGGAACTACAATTTAACAGAGATAAGTTAATGTCCGGCTACTGTCCCCATAAAAGCGAGTGAAAATTTATGGGGGTAATTTTAACTGTGTGCGATCGTGTAAAACGGGTGATAGCGGATCGGCAGCCCATTTTACATCTCTTCCGATTTTGATCTCCATTGATTTCAGGAACAAAGCTGTAAAACTGAATTCATCTGAACTATATCTCCAGTTGTAATTTATTTGCTAAATAAATTCTCTACAGCCACTTATGTATTTATTTTTAAATAATGGCACAAGCTGTTTTCTCTCCCTCCCGCTATTGTCTCTTTGGAACATGCACATACCAGCTGGGAAAGTAAACAGACTGCCTATCTGAGGCTTCTATCAATGCTGTTCTTGAACAGCTAGGAGGACATATGCAAGAGTGGTCCAATGATACCTCTGTTTTTGTGTTGGGAAGCACCTGACCTCAGCTTAGTAATTCGCTCCATGCTGACATGCCTGAGATTGATAACTCAGCAGTTTGGTGAACTGCTGACACTAATCTTTGCCCTATTACTCATAAGAACATAAGAATATAAGAATTAGGAACAGGAGTAGGCCATCTAGCCCCTCGAGCCTGCTCCGCCATTCAACAAGATCATGGCTGATCTGGCCGTGGACTCAGTTCCACTTACCCGCCCGCTCCCCATAACCCTTAATTCCCTTATTGGTTAAAAATCTATCTATCTGTGACTTGAATACATTCAATGAGCTAGCCTCAACTGCTTTCTTGGGCAGAGAATTCCACAGATTCACAACCCTCTGGGAGAAGAAATTCCTTCTCAACTTGGTTTTAAATTGGCTCCTCCGTATTTTGAGGCTGTGCTCCCGAGTTCTAGTCTCCCCGACCAGTGGAAACAACCTCTCTGCCTCTATCTTGTCTATCCCTTTCATTATTTTAAATGTTTCTATAAGATCACCCCTCATCCTTCTGAACTCCAAATGAGTAAAGACCCAGTCTACTCAATCTATCACCATAAGGTAACCCCCTCATCTCCGGAATCAGCCTAGTGAATCGTCTCTGTACCCCCTCCAAAGCTAGTATATCCTTCCTTAAGTAAGGTGACCAAAACTGCACGCAGTACTCCAGGTGCGGCCTCACCAATACCCTATACAGTTGCAGAAGGACCTCCCTGCTTTTGTACTCCATCCCTCTCGCAATGAAGGCCAACATTCCATTCGCCTTCCTGATTACCTGCTGCACCTGCAAACTAACTTTTTGGGATTCATGCACGAGGACCCCCAGGTCCCTCTGCACCGCAGCATGTTGTAATTTCTCCCCATACAAATAATATTCCTTTTTTCTGTTTTTCTTTCCAAGATGGATGACCTCACACTTTCCGACATTGTATTCCATCTGCCAAACCTTAGCCCATTCGCTTAACCTATCTAAATCTCTTTGCAGCCTCTCTGTGTCCTCTACACAACCCGCTTTCCCACTAATCTTTGTGTCATCTGCAAATTTTGTTACACTACACTCTGTCCCCTCTTCCAGGTCATCTACGTATATTGTAAACAGTTGTGGTCCCAGCACCGATCCCTGTGGCACACCACTAACCACCGATTTCCAACCCGAAAAGGACCCATTTATCCCGACTCTCTGCTTTCTGTTAGCCAGCCAATTCTCTATCCATGCTAATACATTTCCACTGACCCCGCGTACCTTTATCTTCTGCAGTAACCGTTTGTGTGGCACCTTATCGAATGCCTTTTGAAAATCTAAATACACCACATCCATTGGTACACCTCTATCCACCATGCTCGTTATATCCTCAAAGAATTCCAGTAAATTAGTTAAACATGATTTCTCCTTCATGAATCCATGCTGCGTCTGCTTGATTGCACTATTCCTATCTAGATGTCCTGCTATTTCTTCCTTAATGATAGTTTCAAGCATTTTCCCCACTACAGATGTTAAACTAACCGGCCTATAGTTACCTGCCTTTTGTCTGCCCCCTTTTTTAAACAGAGGCGTTACATTAGCTGCTTTCCAATCCGCTGGTACCTCCCCAGAGTCCAGAGAATTTTGGTAGATTATAATGAATGCATCTGCTATAACTTCCGCCATCTCTTTTAATACCCTGGGATGCATTTCATCAGGACCAGGGGACTTGTCTACCTTGAGTCCCATTAGCCTGTCAATCACTACCTTGTGATAGTGATTGTCTCAAGGTCCTCCCTTCTCACATTCCTGTGACCAGCAATTTCTGGCATGGTTTCTGTCTCTTCCACTGTGAAGACCAAAGCAAAATAATTGTTTAAGGTCTCAGCCATTTCCACATTTCCCATTATTAAGTCCCCCTTCTCATCTTCTAAGGGACCAACATTTACTTTAGTCACTCTCTTCCGTTTTATATATCTGTAAAAGCTTTTACTATCCGTTTTTATGTTTTGCGCAAGTTTACCTTCGTAATCTATCTTTCCTTTGTTTATTGCTTTCTTAGTCATTCTTTGCTGTCGTTTAAAATGTTCCCAATCTTCTATTTTCCCACTAACCTTGGCCACCTTATACGCATTGGTTTTTAATTTGATACTCTCCTTAATTTCCTTGGTTATCCACGGCTGGTTATCCCTTCTCTTACCGCCCTTTTTCATTGGAATATATTTTTGTTGAGCACTATGAAAGAGCTCCTTAAAAGTCCTCCACTGTTCCTCAATTGTGCCACCGTTTAGTCTGTGTTTCCAATCTACTTTAGCCAACTCTGTCCTCATCCCACTGTAGTCCCCTTTGTTTAAACATAGAACGCTTGTTTGATACACTACTTCCTCACCCTCAATCTGTATTACAAATTCAACCATACTGTGATCACTCATTCCTAGAGGATCTTTTACTAGGAGATCGATTATTATTCCTGTCTCATTACACAGGACCAGATCTAAGATAGCTTGCTTGCTCCCTTGTAAGTTCTGTAACATACTGTTCGAAGAAACAATCCCGTATGCATTCTATGAATTCCTCCTCCAGGCTACCCCGTGCGATTTGATTTGACCAATCGATATGTAGGTTAAAATCCCCCATGATTACTACCGTTCCTTTTTCACATGCCTCCATTATTCCCTTGATTATTGCCGCCCCACCGTGAAGTTATTATTTGGGGGCCTATAAACTACGCCGACCAGTGACTTTTTCCCCTTACTATCTCTAATCTCCACCCACAATGATTCAACATTTTGTTCATTAGAGCCAATATCGTCTCTCACAACTGCCCTGATATCATCCTTTATTAACAGAGCTACCCCACCTCCTTTCCCTTCTTGTCTATCTTTCCGAATCATCAGATACCCCTGTATGTTTAATTCCCAGTCTTGGCCACCCTGCAACCACGTTTCTGTAATAGCCATCAAATCATACCCATTTGTAATGATTTGTGCCGTCAACTCATTTACTTTATTTCAAATGCTGCGAACGTTTATGTAAAGTGTTTTAATACTAGTTTTTAAACCATGATTTTTAGTTTTGACCCCTCCTGCAGCCCCTTTACATTCAGTGGCCCTTTTTGTTTTTTGCCTTGGGTTTCTCTGCCCTCCACTTTTACTCATCTCCTTTCTGTCTTTTGCTTTTGTCTCCTTTTTGTTTCCCTCTGTCTCCCTGCATTGGTTCCCATCCCCCTGCTATATTAGTTTAACTCCTCCCCAACAGCACTAGCAAACACTCCCCCTAGGACATTGGTTCCGGTCCTGCCTCGGTGCAGACCGTCCAGTTTGTACTGGTCCCACCTCCCCCAGAACTGGTTCCAATGCCCCAGGAATTTGAATCCCTCCCTGCTGCATCACTGCTCAAGCCACGTATTCATCTGAGCTATCCTGCGATTCCTACCAGTGGCACTGGTAGCAAGCCTGAGATTACTACTTTTGAGGTCCTACATTTTAATTTAGCTCCTAGCTGATTAAATTCGTCTCGTAGGACATCATCCCTTTTTTTAACCTATATCGTTGGTACCAATGTGCACCACGACAACTGGCTGTTCACCCTCCTTTTTCAGAATGTCATGCACCCGCTCCGAGACATCCTTGACCCTTGCACCAGGGAGGCAACATACCATCCTGGAGTCTCGATTGCGGCCGCAGAAACGCCTATCTATTCCCCTTACAATCGAATCCCCTATCACTATCGCTCTCCCACTCTTTTTCCTGCCCTCCTGTGCAGCAGAGCCAGCCATGGTGCCATGAACTTGGCTGCTGCTGCCCTCCCCTGATGAGTCATCCCCCTCAACAGTACTCAAAGCGGTGTATCTGTTTTGCAGGGGGATGACCGCAGGGGACCCCTGCACTACCTTCCTTGCATTGCTCTTCCTGCTGGTCTTCCATTCCCTAGCTGGCTGTGGACCCTTCACCCGCGGTAAGATCAACTCACTAAACGTGCTATTCACGTCATTCTCAGCATCATGGATGCTCCAGAGTGAATCCACCCTCAGCTCCAATTCCGCAATGCGGTCTGTCAGGAGCTGAAGGCGGATACACTTCCCGCACATGTCGTCGTCAGGGACACCAGAAGTGTCCCTGAGTTCCCACATGGTACAGAAGGAGCATATCACGTGACCGAGCTCTCCTGCCATGACTTAACCCTTAGATACGCTTAAATTGGCAACAGCAGTGCTAAAGTTTACTCACTGATATAGAAGAGAAAAAAGAAAAACTACTCACCAATCACCAGCCAATCACTTACCCCCTTGGCTGTGACGTCACCTTTCTGTTTCTTTCTACTTCTTTTTTGCCTTCTCCCTGTAGCTGCACAAGCCACACCTCTCCACGCACCTCCTCGACGCTGCTCCCGACTGCCGCCGCGTTGGGCCTTTTGTAGGCCTCTCGCCGACCCCGGAACTCACGCCTCTCCACTCACCTCCTCGATGCTGCTCCCGACTCAGCGACGCACCTCCTCACGCTGCTGTGCACTGGAGCTGGTTTTCAAATAATGTCCTTTGAGAACACAACTTGGTTTTCCATTTACTCAACAGTGAAGTAATATATCAGCTTCAAAACGTTTGAAGCTTTTGGAAAACTAGCTCTTCAAATTGATTTTATTAGGATACCTTTTACATGGGTGTTTTTTTTTACAAAACTAGAAATGGATGTATTAAAATTTATTGCGGGTAATTTGGATATATGGCATCATCCCGTGAATTTAAAAAAAATATTAATAAAATATCTTCATTAATTTGTTTATTGCGGTCTTTACTTGCAAGCTCCAAAGATGCAGAAAGCTAAATGTGAGGTGAAGCACCCAAGGCCACTTGTGAATAAAAAGCAATCACTAGCTTGTGAATGGAAACCGTTAGCAGTGGTCAACAGGCCAAATATCAAGGTGCGGTATAAAGAATATGCCTGTACTAACGTAAAACTTACTCAGCCAATGAGTGTATTAATTATCAAAAGCTATCGCTCTCTCAAGCAGTCTGTGTGGAACGGAGGTGGAGTGGTGGAATTATCTGGAGAAATTTCCTCAGTATATCCGCTGCTCAGAATCCAGATCTGTTTTTACTGATTTCACACAGACTGGTCTTATTTGAGTTTTCTCTTTTCCCTACCAATGTCTCCAGTGAATATTAGCTAATGTTCTGTGTCAGCTTGGCTCAGCTGGTAGCTCTCTTGCCTCTGGGTCAGAACATTGTGGATTCAAGTCACTGCGCCAGGTTTTGTGCACACAGACTGAGCTGATACTCTAGTGCAGTGCTCAGGGAGGGCAGTGTTGTCAGAGTTGTTATCCTTTGAATGAGATGTTAAACCAAGGACCTAGCTTAAAGAAAAAAAGAAAGTAATTGCATTTATATAGCATCTTTCACAACCTCAGGATGTCTCTAAGCGCTTTACAGGCAACAAAGTACTTTTGAATTGTAGTCACAGTCTTAATGTCGGAAATGTTAGGTGAATGTTAAAGAGCCATGCCACTTTTTAAAGGGGAACAGGAAGTTCACCCATTGTTCTGGCTAACATTCCATATTAAACCAACATGACCAGATCATTCATCTCATTGCTGTGCATGGGGTGCAAAATGGCCGCCATGTTTAATTACAACGGTCACTACACTTCAAAGCAACTAATTATATGTGAAGTACTTTGATAAGCCTTTTTTTAACACATACAGTATTATTAATACTAGCTAGCACTTCCAAAGGGAGACCTTGCTTTGTATTCACTAAAGAGGATCCACATAGGTTTCCATCACTCCACTCCACCATAGGCTGTTTGATTTAGAAGTTAGACACAAAATATTTACTGCCATTGAGAAACTCAACAGGTAATTTATTTTATTTCAAATATACATAAGCTCTAAATGTAGGATACAAATATTGGTAAAAATAAAATTCATAAAACAGTTTCCAATTTTATAAACTATTTTTCTTTAGCAATTTAACCATCTATCAGCTGCAAAGCCAGCATCTCCCAAGATCGAAAGACGATATGGACACTTTCATGGTTATCTAGATTACATGGAGAGGAGACCAAATGACCACGTATCTCCACCTACGCATCATTACAACTACCTAATTGAAGATTACAGACAGAGAGTGAATCGTGATCCAATCCAGTGGTACACATCTGTATTCTGTTCTGAAGCAAACCGTTTCTTATGCAGTTTTTATGTTTTGGATGCCAACTAAGTACATGGGCCCCTATTTTCCACTTGCTGCATTTTTGGCGCCCGTGCATGTTAACATACGATTTTTTTTTGTATGTTTGCGCCAGAAAAAAATCGGGACTTTTGGCAAACAAATATTTGAATTTGGCGCCGCGCTCTCCGAAGTTGTCTGCGGGGGGTGGGAGCGGGGTGGGCGGGCAGAGCTTCAAGTCTGCGCTAAAAACTCTCTGGGCATGCGCGAAAAAAGAAACTTCCTGGTCTGGATCAGTCATTTTTAAAGAGCCCTTTGTGATCAGATCGTTTTTCCTTTTGTGATCGGATCATACTGGCTGGATCTTTCTGCAATTTTGAGGATTAAAACCTGCAAAACATGGCTGAGAGGGAAGGGGAAGAGGAATTCGAAGGAGGAGAAGGAAGGACTGTTCGCTTTCTCTCACATGAAGTGGTATCCCTGGTGGATATTATTGAGAGGAAATAGGATCTGCTGGCAACTCAGGGGGAAAAGCGAAAAAAAGTAAAACCTGCTATAATAGCTCAACGTTGGGATGATGTCGCTATAGAGTACATCATCATCATCATCATAGGCAGTCCTTCAAAGCGAGGATGACTTGCTTCCATGCCAAAAAGGGATGAGTTCACAGGTGTTTCAGTGAAGGACCTAATATTCCAGATCCTGAACTGCATCATGTAGGGTGGAAGATGTCTGTGTGTGGATTTTTTTTAACGTGTGGTGGCCATTGCACACCAGCCACCACACGGGCTTGACAGAGCTAGGTCTTGGCCCAGTGGCAAGGATTACCCAAGACTAACGAGACCAGCTCTGCTGCACAGACTGAACAAGCACACATATCGCAGTGTGGGCTGGCCCGTGCTACTCCGGGCCCTCGCCTCTTCTGGGCCCCGAGCTCACACCTTTTCTGGGCCCCGGTCATTTCCCTCTACGGACTCTTGCCGCTCCTTCGCCCCTCCTGCTGTGCCTGCCCGCACTGCAGTCAGCGACCTGGCTTCATAGCCGTTGCCCTCCTGCAGCAGCACGCGCTGCTCCCTGCAGTGGTATGCCGCCACACGCTGCTCCTTCCAATGGCCCCGGCCTGCTGATGGTCTTGCAGGCTGGGACCGCGCTGATCTCTGCCACCACAGCAGAAGGACCCTCTCTTAAAAAGTTCTATTTTCATCTTTACAGTTGAAGAATGCAAAGATCAGGAACCACAGGAATCGTACTGGTGGAGGTCCATCAAGTAAGCTACAATTGAGCCAGCTGGAACAGAGGATCACTGGTCTGATTAAAGCTCACTGGAGAAGATTCACCACCAATGTGGACGCTAGGCCCAGGTCAAATTGACGGGGTAAGCCCTACAATTTGCACTGTGGGTTGGCTAAGTACTGCGTGGGCTAGCTAGGCTTTAATGGATGTTTTCGATATATTTTACAGCAGCTGCGTATCAAGAAGAGGCAGAAGGTGATCGAGAAGGACAAGCAGAAGGACAAGCAGAAGTGGCTTCATGGATTAGCCACTGATGCAAGTCTCTAGTGATGGCTAGAGGTCCCATTGGTCGTCCCACCCTCCTCCGCCATCATCCTATGGCTTGAGGTGGTTCCTCCTCCTGCTGCTGGTCCTCCTCCTCCTCCTCGTCAGCCTCCTCTGAATCCTCATCCCTCCTTCTCCACTCAGGAGGATCTTCAATATCCAGTACCTGTCCCCTCATAATGGCCAAGTTGTGCAGCATGCAGCACATGATAGTGAACTGAGCGACATGGTGAGGGGAGTATTGCAGGTAGCCTCCAGAGTGGTCCAGGCATCGGAAAGTGTCGTCATGTGGGACATACTGCACTGACACTCTGCCTCTGCGTTTGCGTAGGGGATTCATAAGCCAGGTGGCAAGCCCGTAACCTTTGTCCCCGAGCAACCAGCTCTGCCCTTCTGGCAGCTCCTGAAACATTGCAGACATAACGCTCTCAAATAGGATGAAAGCATCATGGATGCTACCGGAATATTTGACATCAACTGCCATGATCCGCTGCAGATCGTCGCACACCAGCTGCACATTAAGGGAGTGGAACTCTTTCCTGTTGCGGTAAACTTCGGAATTTTGCAAGGGTGCGCTCAAAGGCAATGTGGGTACAGTCAGTGGCATCCTGTACCCTGGGGATGCCAGCACTTCTGGAAAACCCCTGTTTCTCATTGCCTGCGTGGTCATAGGGAAAGTGATGAACTGGTCCTTTTGGCATACAATGCATCAGTCACCTGACAAATGCAGCAATGGGTGGCGTGCTGAGAGATCGAGCATATGTCCCCAGTTGAAGCTTGAAATGATTCCGTAGCATAGAACGCAAGTGCCACTGTTACCTTTATTTCTACAGGTAGGGCAGTCCTCCTTCCACTTCTTGGCTGTATGTCTGTCCTGATTAATTGGCAGATCTCAGTGATCTTCTGAATCACAGCCTGTGAATGCAGTCTGCCTCACAGTTGCAGGTATGAGTGCCTCTCCCGATAAACTCACTGAGGGTAAGGCCTCCTCCCCATCAATCTGTCTCTCCGATATTGGTGTTGAATTATTCGATTGTGCATGCCATGTATGGCCCACGCCCTTAAGCATGCTAAAAATTGCACCCATTATTATTGTTATTATGCAGATAAATACTTAAATCACTGACACCTCTCTCCGTTTTGCTCCACAAGGCTGGGTGACGCCCTAGATCGGACCACACCCTGATCTGTGCATGCATTTGTTTGTTTGTACAGTGATTTTCTTGGGTCACCTGTGACAAATGCTGATTTCGAGCTTCTTCTTGTGCCTGTGCACAAAACGCCCCATTTCGGATGCTGACTCCTGTTATGTATCTGGACTTGTGTATATACTCTGCACAGCCACCAGAGGGCTCATTCCCCAGAGTCCAAGGGATCTCATAATCCCTTGGGAGCACAGGTATTGAAGAGTGCTTCACAGGTTGGAGAGGCACTCTGGAGACCTGCAATAAAAGACTGTCACATATTACTTTGAGCTCACAGTGTTCAGACTGACTCTTTCTCCATACACTACAACTGGCGACGAGATACAGATAGCAAACCCAAAGATGCTGAGAACAGTGAGCATCCTGGAGAAATTCTCGGAGAGAGATGATTGGGAAACTTTTGTGGAGCGACTCGTGGCCAACTTCGTGGCCAATGAGCTAGATGGGGAAGAGAGCGTTACCAAACGTAGAGCGATCCTCCTCACCGTCTGTGGGACATCAACGTACGGCCTCATGAAGAACCTGCTCATTCCAGCGAAACCCATGGAGAAATCGTATGACGATTTGTACACACTGGTCCAAGAGCATTTGAACCCGAAGGAAAGCGTTCTGATGGCGAGGCACCGGTTCTACACCTACAGAAGATCTGAAGGCCAGGAAATGGTGAGTTATGTCGCCGAGCTGAGATGCCTTGCAGGATATTGTGAATTTGAAGGACATTTGGAGCACATGCTCAGAGACTTTTTCGTACTTGGCATTGGCCAGGAAACCATACTTCGCAAACTTTTAACTGTAGAGACCCCAACCTTGAGAAAGCCCACAGCGATAGCCCAGGCGTTCATTGCCATCAGTGACAATACTAAGCAAATCTCTCAGCACACAAGTGCTGCCACAAGTACTGTGAACAAAGTGATATTGTTTTCGAATCGTAATGGACAGGGCAGGTCACACATACCTGCAGCTACATGTCCGCAGATGTCTCAGAGTCCACCATCAAGGGTAATAAATGTAAGGCCATTAACACCTTGTTGGCGCTGCGGGGGTGATCATCGTTTCCATTCATGCTGATTCAAAGGATACATTTGCAAAGGCTGTGGAACAATGGGACACCTCCAACGAGTGTGCAGGCGAGCTACTAGGCCTGCTAAACCTGCAAACCACCATGTTGCAGAAGAGGACAGATCCATGGACGAAACAGAACCTCTGATAAAGGAAGCAGAGGTACATGGGGTGCACACATTCACCACGAATTGTCCCCCGATAATGCTGAAGGTTAAACTAAATGGACTCCCGGTGTCAATGGAGCTGGACATGGGCGCAAGCCAGTCCATCATGGGCAAAAAGACTTTCGAAAGGTTGTGGTGCACCAAGGCCTTAAGGCCAGTCTTAACTCCAATTCGCACGAAGCTAAGAACTTACACGAAAGAACTGATTCCTGTAATCAGCAGTGCTACCGTAAAGGTCTCCTACGATGGAGCGGTGCACAAGCTACCACTCTGGGTGGTACCGGGCGATGATCCCACGCTGCTCAGCAGGAGCTGGCTGGGAAAGATATGCTGGAACTGGGACGACATCCGAGCGCTATCACCCGCTGATGACACTTCGTGTGCTCAGGTCTTAAACAAATTTCCTTCGCCGTTCGAACCAGGCATCGGGATATTCCAAGGAGCAAAAGTGCAGATACACAATTCCAGGGGTGCGATCCATCCATCACAAGGCGAGAGCAGTACCGTACATGATGAGAGAAAGGATAGAAATCCAGCTCGACCGGCAGCAAAGAGAGGGCATCATCTCACCGATCAAGTTCAGCGAGTGGGCCAGTCCTATTGTCCCACTCCTCAAGGGAGATGGCACCATCAGAATCTGTGGCGATTACAAAGTAACTATCAATCGTTTCTCCCTGCAGGACCAATACCCACTTCCAAAAGCCGACGACCTCTTTGCAATGCTGGCAGGAGGAAAGACGTTCACGAAGCTGGATTTGACCTCAGCCTACATAACGCAGGAACTGGAGGAATCATCGAAGGCCCCCACCTGCATCAACACGCACAAAGGTGTTTTGGTTTATAACAGATGCCTGTTTGGAATCCGATCGCCGGCGGCGATATTCCAGAGAAACATGGAAAGTTAACTGAAGTCGGTCCCGCACACCGTGGTCTTCCAGGACAACATCTTGGTCACAGGTCGGAACACAGTGGGGCATCTGCAGAACTTGGAGGAGGTTCTTAGACGACTCAACCACATGGAGCTCAGGTTAAAATGCTTGAGATGCGCTTTCCTGGCGCCTGAAGTGGAGTTCTTGGGAAGGAGGATTGCGGCAGACGGCATCAGGCCCACCAACGCGAAGACGGAGGCAATCGAGAACGCACCGAGGCCACAGAACGTGACGGAGCTGCGGTCATTCCTGGAACTCTTGAACTACTTTAGTAACTTCTTACCAGGTCTCAGCACCCTGCTAGAACCACTACATGTCTTACTACGAAAAGGGTGCGAATGGGTTTGGGGCAAAAGCCAAGAAAATGCATTTGTAAAAGCGAGAAAATTGATATGCTCAAACAAATTGCTTGTGTTGTATGATCCATGTAAGCGTTTGGTACTAGCTTGTGATACGTCGTCATATGGCATCGAGTGTGTATTGCAACAAGCCAATGATCTCGGGAAACTGCAACCAGTTGCTTATGCATCCAGGAGTCTGTCTAAGGCCGAGAGAGCCTACAGCATGATTAAAAAAGAAATGTTAGCGTGTGTCTATGAGGTAAAGAAAATGCATCGATACCTGTTTGGGCTAAAATTTGAATTAGAAACTGACCATAAGCCACTTATATCCCTGTTTTCCGAGAGCAAAGGGATAAATACCAATGCATCAGCCCGCATCCAGAGATGGGTGCTCACATTGTCCGCCTACAACTACGCCATCCGCCACAGGCCAGGCACAGAAAACTGCACCGATGCTCTCAGTAGGCTGCCATTGCCCACCACGGGGGTGGAAATTGCGCAACCAGCAGATCTAGCCATGGTTATGGAAGCATTTGAGAGTGAGCAATCACCCGTCACTGTCCGGCAGATCAAAACCTGGACAAGCCAGGACCCCTTATTATCTCTAGTCAAAAGCTTTGTGCTTCACGGGAGCTGGTGCAGTATTCCAGTGGAAATGCAGGAAGAGATAAAGCCGTTCAAATGGCGCAAAGATGAAATGTCTATACAGGCAGACTGCCTTCTGTGGGGCAATCAAGTAGTGGTCCCCAAGAAGGTCAGAGACACCTTCATCAATGACCTCCACAGTACCCACCCAGGCATTGTAATGATGAAAGCGATAGCCAGATCCCACGTGTGGTGGCCCGGTATCGATGCGGACTTAGAGTCCTGCATTCACAGATGTAATACATGCTCGCAGTTAAGCAATGTACCCAGGGAGGCGCCGCTAAGTTTATGGTCTTGGCCCTCCAAATCGTGGTCTAGGGTACACGTCGACTATGCAGGCCCGTTCTTGGATAAAATGTTCTTGTGGTTGTAGATGCGTACTCCAAGTGGATTGAATATGAGATAATGTCAGCTAGCACGTCCGCTGCCACCACTGAAAGCCTGCGGGCCATGTTTGCCACACATGGCTTACCTGATGTCCTGGTGAGCGACAACGGGCCATGTTTTACCAGTGCTGAGGTCAAAGAATTTATGACCCGTAACGGGATCAAACATATCACACCTGCCCCGTTTAAACCAGCGTCCAATGGTCAGGCAGAGAGAGCAGTGCAAACCATCAAGCAAGGCTTGAAGAGGGTAACTGAAGGTGTCATGTATGTAACCACAATGTAACACCACTGTATTACTGTATACACCCAACCTTGATGCACACCTTGACCACAAGGGGTGAACTTGTGGGAGACACTCCTTACCTGATCACACAGGTATTAAAAGGGAGGTCCCACAGAGGGTCATCACTTGGAATCCTGTGAATAAAGAATTAAGGTCACAGATTGACCTTGTTCCCAGAATGTGCCTCGTGTGGTTTCATGCTGTAGAGTAAGGACTTAACATTGGCGACGAGAAATGGGAATTCATGGCCCACAAGAATGGCCACCGGTAGCGTAGAGGAATGGTACTGTGTTGGGGAAGACTGGGACGATTTTGTCGAGAGGCTTCAGCAAAGCTTCGTTACAAAAGACTGCCTGGGGGATGCAGCGGCCGACAAGCAAAGGGCTCATCTTTTGACCAGCTGCGGACCAAAGACTTACAAAACCTTTGAAGAGCTTAGCAAATTGATCAGGGAGCACCTGAAACCGGCGAGTAGCATACATATGGCCCGACACAGATTCTACATCCACCGACGTTGTGAAGGACAGAGCATACCGGACTTCGTAGTGGACCTCCGGCGTTTGGCCAGACTCTGTAAGTTCACGGACGCTTGCAGGGGGGAGATGCTAAGGGACTTCTTTATAGAGGGCATCGGTCATGCGGGAATTTTCCGCAAATTAATTGAGACCAAGGATTTGACCTTGGAAGCGGCGGCGTTGATGGCTCAAACTTTCATGGCGGGGGAGGAAGAGACGAAAATAATATACGCACACAATTCTGCTTCTAATGCGGCGAGGGATCAGGGAGTCAACATCATCAATGCGGCTCAGAGCCCCGCAGGCAGGCAGGGGCAGTCCGACATTCCCCAGGCGGCAATATACCCCAGAGTAGGACTTCAACAGAGACAATGGCAGGCTGAACGGACATTCACACCATCACAGTGGACAATGCGGCCCACAATGGGGCCATTGACACCCACTAATAGGGTACATAAGAGCAGTCAAAGGGACAGTCAGCGCGGAATGCCTAGCCATAGTCCCTTTGTTCCCAACAATGGAAGCTTTAACTCATGCTGGAGGTGTGGGGGAAAACACCCAGCCAGATCCTGCAGATTTCAACAGTTTGTCTGCAGGATCTGCAATCTCAGTGGCCATTTAGCTCAAATGTACAGGAAGCCTGCAACCAGACTAATATATGAGGCGGATGGACCAGAAAAGGGTCCTCTGAGGCAGGATGACTTTTAGGGTGAATCGATGGACGCCGAGGTTCAGCGGGATAATGTGGCGAATATTCACAGTTCATACACCAAAATGCCACCCATGATGATGAAGGTTTTGTAAAATGGTATCCCTGTACGCATGGAGCTGGACACTGGGGCCAGCCAGTCACTCATGGGCGTTCAGCAATTTGAGAAGCTATGGCCATTTAAAGCCAGTAGACCAAAATTAGCATGTGTTGAGACACAATTACGGACTTACACTAAAGAAATCATTCCTATGCTAGGCAGTGCAATGTTGGCTGTCACACACACGGGTTAGTGAATCGGTTACCGCTCTGGATTGTCCCGGGCAATGGTCCCGCACTGTTGGGGAGGAGCTGGTTAGCCGAGATGAACTGGAAATGGAGGAATGTCCATGCAATGTTATCTGTGGAGCGAAGTTCGTGCTCACAAGTTCTGCAACAATTCGATTCACTATTCCAACCTGACGTTGGGACTTTCAAAGGCACTAAAGTAGTGATCCACATCACTCCGGACGCCAGGCCAGTGCACCACAAAGCCAGAGCGGTGCCGTATGTGATGCGGGAAAAGATTGAGAGCAAATTGGACCGGCTGTTGAGAGAGGGAATCATCTCACCTGTTGAATTCAGCGACTGGGCGAGCCCCATCGTTCCCGTCCTAAAAGCGGATGGCTCTGTCAGGATCTGTGGCGACTACAAGGCCACCATCAATCGGGTGTCCCTACAAGATCAATACCCACTCCCGAGACCGGACGACCTTTTCACCATGCTGGCAGGCGGCAAGCTGTTCACCAAGTTGAACCTCACTTCAGCCTATATGACCCAGGAACTGGCCGACGAATCTAAACTACTGACCACCATCACCACGCACAAGCGACTGTTCGTTTATAACAGGTGCCTGTTTGGCATTTGATCAGCGGCCGCGATTTTTCAACAAAACATGGAAAGCCTGCTCAAATCCATTCCTGGAACTATCGTATTCCAGGACGACATCCTCATCACTAGTCGAGACACCGAGGAACACCTCCACAACCTGGAGGAGGTGCTACGCCGACTGGACCGGGTAGGCCCGTGACTCAAGAAGTCTAAGTGTGTGTTCTTAGCTCCTGAGGTTGAGTTTCTGGGCAGGAGGGTTGCTGCAGATGGGATTCGGCCCACCGAATCCAAAATAGAGGCGATTCGACGAGCACCCAGGCCCTGCAACACATTGGAGTTGCGTTCATTCCTGAGACTGTTGAACTATTTCTGGAACTTTCTGCCGAACTTGAGCACATTGTTGGAGCCGCTACATGTGCTCCTGCATTAGAGTTGCGATTGGTTTTGGGGGGACTGTCAGGAACAGGCTTTTGATCGGGCGCGAAACGTACTTTGTTCAAACAAGTTGTTGACCCTGTACGACCCTTGTAAAAAATTAGATCTGACATGTGATGCATCATCCTATGGGGTTGGGTGCATGTTGCAGCAGGGCAATGCTGAGGGTCAACTGCAATGCTGAGGGTCAACTACAACCTGTGGCTTATGCCACCAGGTCGCTCTCTCAAGCAGAACGGGGATATGACATGGTCGAGAAGGAAGCGCTTGTATGTGTCTATGGTGTAAAAAAAATGCATCAGTACCTCTTTGGTAGGAAGTTTGAGTTAGAGACAGACCACAAGCCATTAACATCCCTGTTGTCAGACAGCAAGGCCATCAATGCCAACGCATCAGCTCGCATACAGCAATGGGCCCTCATGCTGGCTGCTTATGACTACTCCATCCGGCACCGGCCCTGCACTGAAAATTGCACTGACACGCTCAGCTGGCTTCCGCTGGCCACCACTGAAGGGCCAGCGGAGCAAAGCGCCGAGATGGTCATGGTTGTTGATGCCTTTGACAGCGCAGGCTCCCCCATCACAGCCCGCCAGATCAAAATCTGGACAAACAGAGATCCCCTCCTATCCTTCATTAAGAAATGTGTCCTGACTGGGTATTGGGCGCCTGCACACAGAGCATGCCCTGAGGAGGTCAGACCGTTCCACAGACGGATGGATGAGCTCTCCATCCAAGTCGACTGCCTACTATGGGGCAGCCGGGTAGTTATGCCCCAGAAGGGCAGGGAGGCATTCATCCAGGAACTCCACAGCGAGCAGCCAGGCATTGTGCTGATGAAGGCCATTGCCTGGTCACACGTTTGGTGGCCTGGAATTGATTCAGACCTGGAGCACTGTGTTCACATTCATGTTGACTATGCGGGCCTGTTCATGGGTAAGATGTTCTTTATTGTGGTAGATGCATACTCGAAATGGATTGAGTGCATTATTCTGAATTCGTGCACATCATCTACCACAGTGGAAAGCCTACGTGCGATCTTTGCAACCCATAGCTTGCCGGACATCCTAGTTAGTGATAATGGCCCATGTTTCACAAGCCACGAATTCCGAGAGTTTATGTCAGGCAATGGCATCATCCACGTCAGGACTGCGCCGTTCAAGCTGGCCTCCAATGGCCAGGCAGAACGTGCGGTTCAAATCATCAAGCAAGGTATGCTCAGGATTCAAGGACCCTCTCTACAATGCCGCCTATCGCGCCTCCTGCTGCCCTATAGATTCTGACCGCACTCGCTCACAGGGGTCCCGCCCGCAGAGCTACTAATGAAACGGACACTCAAAACTCGGTTGTCCCTCATTCACCCAGTCCTGCCCGACATAGTTGAGGGCAAGCGCAAGTCACAAAACGAGTACCATGACCATAATGCGAGAGGGAGATGTATAGAAATAAATGATCCTGTATTCGTCCTCAATCACGTCATGGGGCCCAAATGGCTTGAGGGCACTGTAATTGACAAAGAGGGGAATAGGTTTATCGTGGTAAAACTCAACAATGGTCAGATATGCCGTAAGCATCTGGACCAAGTAAAAAAAAGATTCAGCATCAACATGGAGGAACCTGAAGAAGACCATGAGATGGAGCTCACAGAAGAATGCACAGTCCCTGTGGTCAGCCCGGACAGGCCGGAATCACCACAGGTGACAGACACTCACGTCAGTGTCCAACAACCAGAGCCCCAACTGCGGCGCTCCATGAGGGTGTGTAGACCACCTGAAAGACTAAACCTATGATCCCAATAAGACTTTGGGGGGGAAGGTGATGTCATGTATGTAACCACAATGTAACACCGCTGTATTACTGTATACACTCAACCTTGATGCACACCTTGACCATAAGGGGTGAACTTGTGGGAGACACTCCTCACCTGATCACACAAGTATAAAAAGGGAGGTCCCACGTAGGGTCATCACTTGGAGTCCTGTGAGTAAAGAGTTAAGGTCACAATGTCGCAGTGCCCAGAATGTGCCTTGTGTTTTCATGCTGTAGAGTAAGGACCTAACAGAAGCTCACTGCAGACTCGCCTATCCCGAATCCTGCTTAGCTACCACATGAGACCACATTCACTCACTGGGATCCCACCTGCTGAACTGCTCATGAAAAGAGCACTTAAGACAAGGCTCTCGTTAGTTCACCCTGATCTACATGAACAGGTAGAGAGCAGACAGCTTCAACAAAGTGCATACCATGATAGCGCAAATGTGTCATGTGAGATTGAAGTCAATGATCCTGTATTTGTATTAAATTATGGGCAAGGTCCCAAGTGGCTTCCCAGCGCTGTCATGGCCAAAGAGGGGAGCAGGATGTTTCGGGTCAAACTTTCAAATGGATTCATTCACCGGAAACACTTGGACCAAATCAAACTCAGATTCACAGACTACCCTGAGAAACCCACCTTGGACCCTACCTTTTTTGATCCCCCAACACACACACCAGTGGCAACCGACACCACGGTTGACCACGAAGCAGAACCCATCATCCACAGCAGCCCTGCAGGGCCCAACACACCAGGCAGCCCAGCAAGTCCAGCTGCACAGCAGCCCAGCGAAGGCCCAACAAATGACTCAACAACACCAGCTTTCACACCGAGACGATCAACCAGGGCAAGAGGGGCCCCAGATCGACTCACATTGTAAATAGTTACACTATTGACTTTAGGGGGGAATGTTGTTATGTGTCTGGACTTGTATATACTCTGTACAGCCACCAGAGGGCTCATTCCCCGGAGTCCCAAGGGATCTCATAATCCCTTGGGAGCACAGGTATTGAAGAGTGCTTCACAGGTTGGAGAGGCACTCTGGAGACCTGCAATAAAAGACTAAGGTCACACTTTACTTTGCGCTCACAGTGTTCAGTCTGACTCTTTCTCCATACACTACAACTACAGTGATTCCCTCGGGCTCTGGTGCTTGTGTCCAGCTGAGTCTGCGACCATGCCCGGCCGGCACTCCCCTGACCTGTGCCTGGAGCCTGGCCAGCAACGATTGTGTTGGGGTGGACAGTCAGGATTTGGGTGAAAAAGAACCACCCTAACCCGAACCCAGCAAAGTTATTTCAGTTCCCTCCCTCCGAAAAACATATACATTTGCTTATTAAATTGTCTCGCTCCAAAAACTCGGAAATTACCTTCCGAGTTATTTTCAGAGTACCCTGTCCAAAAAAATCCATGCATTTGTACTTTATTTTGTCCTCTTTTGCCTGCCCCCAATGTCCTTTTGTATGCTGTGATGATTTCCTTAAGTTCACAGAAGGTTTTTTTTCGGGGCTTTTTGGCAGGGTGTGCCGCGCTAAAAAAAATCGTGGACGGCCAAAATCACCTAACTGCAGAAAAACGGCACCCCAGCCCGTTTTCACTTGTGTCTGCGCCAAAGATTTTTAAACTGGCGTACATGGTCCGCGCCGACGTACAATCGTTGGTGAAAATTGGAAACTGAGGATTTGACATCAAAAAACGTTTAGACACCAAAATATGGCGCACAATCGTGGTGAAAATAGGGGCCTTGAGTCCATTAGTAACTGCTTCCATTATTTCAGCAGATTCCTAACCATTGAATGAGCAGTTGACCAATGTTTTCTCAAAACAACTGAATCTGCTCCACTGATAAATGACAGGAAGAAGCCTGCCTTGGTACTAACCCTTAGAATGCGACCAAACATGTCCTCACAGGTTTACTTCCCTGCCTTTGGGAAATTGGTAACTCTGTCAGGGCTTAATGCCGTTTTTTGGCATACTTGAAGAGTTCCGCCCATTTTTTTGAAGCCCATCTATGCCAAAAAAAAATCATCCAACTTTCCCTATTTGAATTGTTGATATTGGCGCCACGTAGCCTGTCCTTTAGCTTTGGGGTGGAGCCTACGATCTGCGCCAAAAAGATCGGGTTGCCAGGGCAATGAGGGTTAGCGTTGAGGCTGGAAAGTGAAACATACAACACATTCTGGCCAGCTCACAGCATCCTGCACAAGTACCTTGCACATTGCAGCAGCTTACCAGCATTAAATTATTAAAGAGTTTATGCCACCCCTCCTTGCGCCGGGTGTCGCTGCTAACACTGGCCGAAAGGCCTCCCCATCTCCCGGTGCCAGGTGCCGCCGGTAACCCTGGCCAATAGGCTTCCCCCCTCCCGGTACCAGATGCCGTTGCTAACCCTGGCCAAAAGGCCTGCCCCCATCCCGGTGTCGGTTGCCACTGCTAACCCTGGCCGAAAGGCTTCCCTCCCCCCCGGTGCTGGGTGCTGCTCCTAACCCTGGCTGAAAGGCCTCCCTCTCCCATCCTCCCGATGCTGCTGCTATTCCTGCCCGAAAGGCCTCCCTCCCCTCCTGGTGCTGGGTGCTGCTCCTCATCCTGGCCGAAAGGCTTCCCTCCCCGCTCCCTTCTCTCCTCTCCCCTCTCTCCTCTCTCCTCTTCCTCCCTCTCTCATAAGAACATAAGAATATAAGTAATAGGAGCAGGTGTAGGCCATAAGGCCCCTCGAGCCTGCTCCGCCATTTAATACAATCATGGCTGATCCGATCATGGACTCAGGTCCACTTCCCTGCCCGCTCTCCATAACACCTTGTACTAGTGGACAGTAGGTCTAGTGAGAAGGAGGAACTGAAGGATATCCTTATTAGCGTGAAATTGTGTTAGGGAAATTGATGGGATTGAAGGCCGATAAATCCCCGGGGCCTGATAGTCTGCATCCCAGAGTACTTAAGGAAAGGTCCCTAGAAATAGTGGATGCATTGGTGATCATTTACCAACAGTCTATCGACTCTAGATCAGTTCCTATGGACTGGAGGGTAGCTAATGTAACACCACTTTTTAAAAAAGGAGGGAGAGAGAAAACGGGTAATTATAGACCGGTTAGCCTGACATCAGCAGTGGGGAAAATGTTGGAATCAATCATTAAGGATGAAATAGCAGCGCATTTGGAAAGCAGTGACAGGATCGGACCAAGTCAGCATGGATTTATGAAAGGGAAATCATGCTTGACGAATCTTCTGGAATTTTTTGAGGATGCAACTAACAGAGTGGACAAGGGAGAACCAGTGGATGTGGTGTATTTGGACTTTCAAAGGCTTTTGACAAGGTCCCAAACAAGAGATTGGTGTGCAAAATCAAAGTGGATGGTATTGGGGGTAATGTACTGACGTGGATAGAGAACTTGTTGGCAGACAGGAAGCAGAGAGTTGGGATAAACGGGTCCTTTTCAGAATGACAGGCAGTGACTAGTGCAGTGCCGCAGGGCTCAGTGCTGGGACCCCAGCTCTTTACAATATACATTAATGATTTAGATGAAGGAATTGAATGTAATATCTCCAAGTTTGTGGATGACACTAAACTGGGTGGCGGTGTGAGCTTTGAGGAGGACGCTAAGAGGCTGCAGGGTTACTTGGACAGGTTAGGTGAGTGGGCAAGTGCATGGCAGATGCAGTATAATGTGGATAAATGTGAGGTTATCCATTTTGGGGGCAAAAACACGAAGGCAGAATATTATCTGGATGGCAGCAGATTAGGAAAAGGGGAGGTGCAACGAGACCTGGGTGTTATGGTTCATCAGTCACTGAAAGTGGGCATGCAGGTATTGCAGGTGGTGAAGAAGGCAAATGGTATGTTGGCCTTCATAGCTCGGGGATTTGAGTATCGGAGCAGGGAGGTCTTATTGCAGTTGTACAGTGCCTTAGTGAGGCCTCACCTGGAATATTGTGTCAGAGTTGTTGATGCCAGTTCATTGGATATATTCAAGAGGGAGTTAGATATGGCCCTTACGGCTAAGGGGATCAAGGGGTATGGAGAGAAAGCAGGAAAGTGGTACTGAGGGAATGATCAGCCATGATCTTATTGAATGGCGGTGCAGGCTCGAAGGGCCGAATGGCCTACTCCTGCATCTATTTTCTATGTTTCTATGTTTCTATTCCCATCATTTAAGAAACTGTCTCTCCTCCCTCTCTCCTCTCCCCCTCTCTCTCCCTCTCTGCAGCTGCTGTCCCAGCCGTGGAACTGCATCTGCTGCGCTGATTTCTCTTACCTGTGCCGATTTTGTTAACTGCCCAAAAGGTTTTTCCAGAGTGTTTACATATGCCGTCCTAAGAAAAATTGGAGTAAATTGCAGCTGGCCAAACTTGCTTCAATGGCTTGGGTGGCACGCCACCAATGAGCATAAAAAATCGTAGCCTAAAAAAATCCTACTTAAGTGAATTACACTCGCGCAGAAACTTTGGTGAAACTTGGAGATTTTAATTTACTCTGAAATAAATGGTGCACACCAAAAAACGGCGCAGATAATTGGGGAAAATTGAGCCTGAGTGGAGGATGGTGGGGAAAAAGCTGTACTATACCATTCAATGAAGTTGTGACCTGGTACTTTGACATCTACGATATATAATATTAAACTCTGAGATGGATATTTGTAAAGTGAAATAATATACATTTTGTAACAAAATAGTTGTTTCACACTTTAATTTGGTTAATCTTGAAATGAAAATAATGCTATTTTATTGAGGTCAGAGGAGACAATTAACAAAATGAATACCAGTACTGTTGATAGCCTCACTGGATTATAAAAACAGAAAATTCTGGAAATACTCAGCAGGTCAGGCAGCATCTGTGGAGAGAGAAACAGAGTTAACGTTTCAGGTTGATGACCCTTCGTCACTGGATTATGTTTGTTTCAGGCCACATGCAGTGCATGAAGAATACATTCAGAGGAAACTGGAAGCACAACAGTATAAAATAAAAGCAGAAAAACAGTTGGTAAGTGGTTGCATTGAAAATTTGATCACAATAAAATTGTTTTGTTCATGCTTCTGAATGAAAAGGATTTTTATCGTCCAGATTTGTTGTATTCCACAGGGAATACGTCCACGTTCATCAGACCCTTATGAATATCAAATCCAGAATCCGGACGTGCATGCTAGACAATGTGCTGAGCAGCAAGCTAAGGAAAAAGGAGCAAAAGATGAGGTAAATCATTTGAGATGTTGAAGGTTGTTCACTCTAGCTAATGAGAGAGTAGCACACAGAGGGTATATAAGGAAGTGAGTTTACTTCATAAGTCAGGTCGATTTTATGGCTCAGTTTTACTTAACTCTAAGGGAAAATGGTAGACTTATAGATGTACTGACCCATGTATTACAATTCAAGTTACTTCCCAATACTCTTTATTAATGCTGTCCACAAAAACGAGCTACCAAGAGGGTAGTCCACACCAAAATGACGTATGGTGCTATAATGTATGCACCTGTGAGCATGCTCACAGGTTTGTGGAGTTGTTGCACTGTGAGTGGCTTAGCCAGTCACGTGATGTTCACAAGACTCAGTAAAACCCCAGTTAATTGAGTCTAGGTACTCCACGATGAGACATGCAGTTGTGAACCTGGTGAATGAACTGGTAGGGTTCGATTTGATTGTCAAACCTTTGCTAATAAACCAGCTAGTTCTTTGCAGCAAATGTGTAGCTATGAATTCTTAAGCAAAGAAACCATGAAGCAAATATATTACAGGTGCAACATTTCTTGGAAATTGAGCCACAGGGCTAATTACACAATGAACCATTATAGCATTGTGGAATATACTGGAAATTAAATTAAAGGTTAATCTATGATTAAAAAGCTTTATTTGAGAAATGATCCTTATAGTGCCTTATTAATCCAGGGCATGCACAGCAGCATAGTGAAATAGAAAACTGGAGAGGGCCAGGCAGCCTAGTCGTATATTTCTTTTCATTGATGTCCAAGCTGGTATAATCACAGAATAGAATCATAGAATCGTTACAGCACCGTAGGAGGCCATTCGGCCCATTGAACCCATGTTGGCTCTCTGCAAGAGCACTTCAGCTAATGCCAATCCCTTGCCCTTTCGCCATAACCCTACCATTTTTTTTCTTTCAGGTATTTATCCAATTCCCTTTTGAAAGCCATGATTGAATCTGCCTCCATCACCCTTTCAGGCAGTGCATTCCGGATCATAACCACTCGTATAAAAAAGTTTTTCCTCATGTCGCCTTTGGATCTTCTGCCAATCACAAATCTGTGTCCTCTGGTGCTCGACCTTTCCGCCAATGGGAACAGTTTCTCTCTACCTACTCTGTTTAGACCTCTCATGATTTTGAACACCTCTATTAAATTTCCTCTCAATCTTCTCTGCTCTTCTCTGCTTCGTTTGATAAAGTGCCACATAATAGTTGAAGCCCATGGAATAAAAGGACACTGGCAGCATGGAAATGAAATTAACTAAGTGGCAGGAAAGAGAGAGCAGTGATGAGCAGTTGTTTTTCGGACTGGAGGAACGTATACAGTGGTGTTCCCCAGGAGTCAGGACCACTGCTTTTCTTGATATATATTAATGATTTGGACTTAGGTGTACAGGGCACAATTTCAAAATTTGCAGATGACACAAAATTTGGAACATAGAATCATAGATAATAGGTGCAGAAGTAGGCCATTTGGCCCTTTGAGCCTGCACTACCATTCAATAAGATCTTGGCTGATCATTCACCTCAGTATCCTTTTCCTGCTTTCTCGCCATACCCCTTGATCCCTTCAGCCGTAAGGGCCATATCTAACTCCCTCTTAAATATATCTAATGAACTGGCATCAACAACTCTCTGCGGTAGAGAATTCCACAGGTTAACAATTCTCCGAGTGAAGAAGTTCCTCCTCATCTCGGTCCTAAATGGCTTACCCCTTATCCTTAGACTGTGACCCCTGGCTCTGGACTTCCCCAACATCGGGAACATACTTCCTGCATCTAAACTGTCCAGTCCCGTCAGAATTTTATGTGTTTCTATGAGATCCCCTCTCATTCTTCTAAACTCCAGTAAATACAGGCCCAGTTAATCCAGTCTCTCCTCATATGTCAGTCCTGCCATCCCGGGAATCAATCTGGTGAACCTTCGCTGTACTCCCTCAATAGCAAGAACATCCTTCCTCAGTTTAGGAGACCAAAATTAACACAATATTTGAGGTGAGGCCTCACCAAGGCCCTGTACAACTGCAGTAAGACCTCCCTGCTCCTATACTCAAATCCCCTAGCTATGCAGGCCAACATGCCATTTGCCTTCTTCGCCACCTACTGTAGCTGCATGCCAACTTTCAATGACTGATGTACCATGACACCCAGGTCTCGTTGCACCTCCCCTTTTCCTAATCTGCCGCCATTCAGATAATATTCTGCCTTCATGTTTTTGCCACCAAAGTGGATAACTTCACATTTATCCACATTATACTTCATCTGCCATGCACTTGTCCACTCACCTAAGCTGTCCAAGTCACCCTGCAGCCTCTTACCATCCTCCTCACAGCTCACACCGCCACTGCAAACTTGGAGATATTACACTCAATTCCTTCATCTAAATCATTGATGTATATTGTAAATAGCTGGGGTCCCAGCACTGAGTCCTGCGGCACCCCACTAGTCACTGCCTGCCATTCTGAAAAGGACCCGTTTATCCCGACTTTCTGCTTCCTGTCTACCAACCAGTTCTCTATCCATGTCAATACATTACCCCCAGTACCACGTGTTTTAATTTTGCACACCAATCTCTTGCGTGGGACCTTATCAAAAGCCTTTTGAAAGTCCAAATACACCACATCCACTGGTTCTCCCTTGTCCAATCTACTAGTTATATCCTCAAAAAATTCTAGAAGATTTGTCAAGCATGATTTCCCTTTCATAAATCCATGCTGACTTGGACCGATCCTGTCACTGCTTTCCAAATGCGTTGCTCTTTCATTTTTAATAATTGATTCCAACATTTTCCCACTACCGATGTCAGGCTAACCGGTCTATAATTACCTGTTTTCTCTCTCCCTCCTTTTTTAAAAAGTGGTGTTACACTAGCTACCCTCCATAGGAACTGATCCAGAGTCGATAGACTATTGGAAAATGATCACCAATGCATCCACTATTTCTAGGGCCACTTCCTTATGTACTCTGGGATGCAGAATATCAGGCCTTGGGGATTTATCGGCCTTTAATCCCATCAATTTACCTAACTAATGCCCTGACTAATAAGGATTTCCTTCAGTGCCTCCTTCTCGCTAGACCCTCGGTCCCCTAGTATTTCCGGAAGGTTATTTGTGCCTTCCTTCGTGAAGACAGAACCAAAGTATTTGTTCAATTGGTCTGCCATTTCTTTGTTCCCCATTATAAATTCACCTGGTTCTGACTGCAAGGGACCTATGTTTGTCTTCACTAATCTTTTTCTCTTTACATATCTGTAGAAGCTTTTGCAGACATTTTTTATGTTCCCAGCAAGCTTCCTCTCATATTCTATTTTCCCCCTCCTAATTAAACCCTTTGTCTTCCTCTGCTGAATTCTACATTTCTCCCAGTCCTCAGGTTTGCTGCTTTTTCTGGCCAATTTCTATGCCTCTTCCTTGAATTTAACACTATCCTTAATTTCTCTTGTTAGCCGCGGTTGAGCCATCTTCCCCGTTTTATTTTTACTCCAGACAGCGATGTAAAATTGTTGAAGTTCATCTATGTGATCTATAAATGTTTGCCATTGTCTATCCACCGTCAACCCTTTAAGTATCATTTGCCAGACTATTTTAGCCAATTCACGTCTCATACCATCGAAGTTACCTTTCCTTAAGTTCAGGACCCTAGTTTCTGAATTAACTGTGTCACTCTCCATCTTAATGAAGAATTCTACCATATTATGGTCACTTCCCCAAGGGGCCTCGCACAACAAGATTGCTAATTAGTCCTTTTTCATTACACATCACCCAGTCTAGGATGGCCAGCCCTCTAGTTGATACCTCGACATATTGGTCTAGAAAACTGTCCCTAATACACTCCAGGAAATCCTCCTCCACCGTATTGCTACCAGTTTGGTTGGCCCAATCAATATGTAGATTAAAGTCGCCCATGATAACTGCATTACCTTTATTGCACGCATCCCTAATTTCTTGTTTGATGCTGTCCCCAACCTCACTACTACTGTTTGGTGGTCTGTACACAACTCCCATTAGCGTTTTCTGCCGTTTCGTATTCCGCAGCTCTACCCATATAGATTCCACATCTTCAAAGCTAATGTCCTTCCTTTCTATTGCGTTCATTTCTTCTTTAACCAGCAATGCTACCCCACCTCCTTTTTCTTTCTGTCTATCCTTCCTGAATATTGAATATCCCTGGATGTTGAGTTCCCAGCCTTGGTCACCCTGGAGCCATGTCTCCGTAATCCCAATTATATCATATTCGTTAATAGCTGCCTGTGCAGTTAATTCGTCCACCTTATTACCAATACTCCTCGCATTGAGGCACAGAGCCTTCAGGCTTGCCTTTTTAACACACTTTGTCCCTTTAGAATTTTGCTGTAATATGGCCCTTTTTTGGTTTTTGCCTTGGGTTTCCCTGCACTCCACTTTTACTTTTCTTCTTTCTATCTTTTGCTTCTGCCCCCATTTTACTTCCCTCTGTCTCCCTGCATAGGTTCCCATCCCCCTGCCATATTAGTTTAACCCCTCCCCAACAGCACTAGCAAACATTCCCCCTAGGACATTGGTTCCGGTCCTGCCCAGGTGGAAGTATAGCGAACAGTGTAGAAAATGGGGATAGACTTCAAGAGGACATAGACAGGCTGGTGGAATGGGCGGACACGTGGCAGATGAAGTTTAACGCAGAAAAATGCAGAAGCTATATAACCGAAAGGGCACCATTCTAAAGGGAATGCAGGAACAGAGAGACATGGGGCTGGAACCTCCACTTTTTTTGCATGCTTAACGCCCACTTAACGCCCATTTTACCGCTGAAATGACGTATAACGCCCATAGATCACCCATTTTGGCACAATATGGAAACTGACGAGTTTTTTTAGGAGACTCATTGCCGAGCGTTATTTTCCCAATGGGCTTAACGCCGGGAAAAATATTACTGCCCGCCCACTTTTTGGGGGCAGAATCAGCAGAATGGGTGAAATCAATGCCCATAATATCGTCCAGCGTTACTTTCCGCACAGAATTAACGCCAAGATTCAATATGAACGCCTGCCCACTGTTTTTTGTTGTAAAGAGCATATTTACCCAAACTAGCGGCCATGGAGATCGCCCATCGTCAATTTCACCACCTCGCACACATATCGCCCAGAATATCTTTCGCTCAAAAAACCGCCCACAAAAAGTGGAACTAACTGGAACAAATGCCAGCGGTGTGGCTGGCATTTGTTAAATCTTATGCAAGGAGCTGATATCGGAAAGATTTGCCTGAAAGAGCGCTGATATGAGTGACAACGTTGACACACTGCTGTGTGTGTGCAGCTCAGACTCAATGGTGCCCATCAGCTTGGTGCCAGTTAAAGTTAACGTTGATTGATGTTAAGTTGTATTTAACCCTTTCATGATAAGGAATCACCAGTGTGTAATGGTCCAGCTATCTGAGACAATGTGCAACAAGGTTATGTTCAATAACAAAAGTTTAATACCAACATTGGTCTCAAATCATAAGTATCACAGCCAATAAAACCCAACCCCCACCCACACCCCACTTTTTCCACCACATGTTCAACATGTCCAGCAACACAGAAAACAAAGGCAAAGCAGGAGCGTGGTCCCCAGCCCCGATACATTGCAACAAATTGCATACACCCAGATGGAGATATAACACAGCCATCACCTGTGCACATGCACCTCACTTTCCTTCCCCCCTCCCCTTCTTCTCTCCACCTCTACCCCTTCCCCTTCTCGCTCCACGGCGCCTGGCCGAGGAACTCCTCAGGCGGTGTCTCAATGGGTAGGATGAAGGCAGATGCAGTGGTTGGACGGGTATGGGAGCGGGGGGTGCCGAGGGGGCAACATTCTCTGATGCAGAAGCAGGATCTTGGTCTTTGCTCTCATCTGCCGTTCACAGTGGTGGTGCAGAACCTAGGGGTGGAGTGCCTCGCTCGGGGACCACTGGGAGGCCTGTGGCAGCAGTGTTCCTGGCTATCGCATCCAGGGACCCCGCCATGCGCGGAATGTACTGGGCCATGGTGGCCAGCTGTCGGGATATGCCCCCCAATGCTTCGATGAGCTGGTCACCAATGTCTACAGACCTCCCGGACAACTGTACCATCTCTCCGCTGTCATGTCGTGCTCCTGGAACAGATCTGCCGCGTCCACGAGGCCTCCGCGGGGTCAGCGCCCTCCTGGGGACAAATGGGTTGCCCTGTGGAGAGATGCTTGGGGCTGGCACCTCCAGAGTGGAGGCGGGAATGACCGGAGGACCACGAGATGGCCTTCGGGTGGAATGGCTTCTGGAGCGTGACGATGCAGGTTCTTCAAAGTCCGTGCTCTCATTCGTCGAGAACAGATGCAGCGGATTGATGGGCGACAATCGGAGTTCCTCAGCACCAGAATTAGTAGGATCGTCCGCCGACTCCTGCCCCACGCCCCCACCCTCTGGCCTCTGTGATCTTGCCTGCGGCCACGCTGCTGGCTGAGCTGCAAAACACAAATGAGGTTATTAGAGGAGAAGTGGGTGCTAGGGTGACAAGGTGATTCCAGAGCTACACACAGCATATGTACGACAAAAGCACCACCGCTCTCAAAATCATCGCAGACATCACATTTCATAACCATCAACACGTTGTGCATTGCAATGATTTTCATTAGGCCAGCATTATTTGTATGACACTTTTAGAAATCATCTATCATATATGATTGTTCGGATATGAGTTGGTGTGGCATCTATAGAATTTACATGACGCAATGGTATAAGCTTTACTCAAGTGGCATCACTTCAGGGTCTGTAGATGTGTCCGTGGCTGTCCAAGGGTGCATCCCCATGAGTGCAAGCTCTCGCTCCTCCATCTCTGTGATGTCGCTGGGGACTGGTGGCCCCCCACCCGTTCGCCTCTGCACGGACCTCATCGTCGATAGCTTCTTCTGTAAAAGGTGACAGGATGACATGGCATGAGATCATTGCATGATATCATTGCTAGGCACTGTCACAGAAACTGATACAACACATAACCGACAGATGTAATCATGATTATTATGATTATTATCATTCTTTACCTAAAGACATACACCGTGACTGCAGCCTTTGAGTAAAACATTCCCGATAAAAGTGCAAGACCTCATATCTGCTGATAGTCACTCATGACTGTTACAAATTAAATTATATAAATATAAGTACATGTAAATCAATGTAATACTCACTCTTGCGGATCCCACAAGGTTGTTCCATCGTTTGCAGCATTGGTTGCCCTCACACACCTCGTTGATTGCCGACGAGACCGCCTCTGCTATCTCAGTCCATATCCTCTGGTAGGCCTTTGGGGTGGGTTTCCCATGCCCTCCCTGTGTCAAATCAGCCCAGTGTGGCTCGACCTCCTGCAGGAGGGAGGCATTTGCCTCGTCCGAGAACCTCTTGGCTCTTTTGCAGCCTCCAATGTGCTCCTCTCTCACTGCTCTCTCCAGCGTCAATCTCCACAGTGTGCAATGATGCCTCCTCCTCTCCATTATAAGGCAAATTCGGGCAAAGATGTGGCTGGTAACAGCTAATTTTTGTTTGCCTACTTGCTGTGAAGCTCTAAAGTCTCCCTCCTTCCTCCCAAAGCAGCCACAACACACCCAGCCACGCCTTTAGTCCCTCTGAGCTCCCTCTCTCTCTGTCTCCTCTTTTGCGCATGTCATGGTGACCCTTGACCTCCAGAACCACGGGAATCGAGCGTTGCCATGCTGTTTCTAAGGACGGCCACACTTTATGGCAGAAGGTCAAAAGAATTTAGCGCTACCGCCCATTTGATATCGCTCGCGGTAACGCTCATTTTTAAAAATGTTAACTTGGTATTTTGAAAATGGGCGAGAAGCCGGCAATCTGAAAACCCTTTTTTAACACCTACACCGGAAATAACGCCCATTTTTGGGCGATAACCACAAAAGTGGAGGTTCTAGCCCCTGGAGTGGCAGGGCAGTTTGAGAAACTGGTAAAAAAAAGCATATGGGATCTTGGGCTTTTTAAATAGAGACATAGAGTACAAAAGCAAGGAATTTATGATGAACCTTTATAAAACACTGGTTTGGCCACAACTGGAGTATTGTGTCCAATTCTGGGCACCGCACTTTAGGAAGGATGTGAAAGCTTTAGAGAGGGTGCCGAAAAGATTTACAAGAATGGTTCCAGGGATGAGGGACTTCATTTACATGGATATATTGGAGAATAGTGAACTTCACAATTAGTTAAAGCTGTCATACTTCAAATTACAGTTTGTAGTGACAGATCAGAGACAAAAGTCAATTTTCAATAAACAAAGCCGAGCCAAACAAGATTTGATGTAATTAGACTCGGGCCATAGACAGAGCTGTGTATTTCACTTGGCCTACTGGCTCTCAAGCTAAGGAAAGAGAGAGCCATCGATTCCCCCTTTAAATCATTTTAATGCATAGGTCAAGCTCAAAATTCATATAAAACTATTGAATCTCTTAAGAATTGAAATTGGGCAGTCCTAGAATTCCTCACACCACACACTGGGCTTTTTCCCCCTCTATTACCATTTTGAGGCTAGAGCTACTAGCAGTTGATCTAAGACCAGTTAGAATATGCTTCCTCACCATGGCATCTCCACTGTGCATGGTAATTTAGTCCTGTCCTGAACGAAACTGGAATCCAGTCATAATCCAGTCACAAGCAAAATTCGGTCAGGCAGAATCAGCATGGATTTATGAAGGGGAAGTCATGTTTGACAACTTTGCTGGAGATCTTTGAGGATGTAACGAACAAGGTGGATAAAGAGGAACCAGTGGATGTGGTGTATTTGGACTTCCAGAAGGCATTTGACAAGGTGCCACATAAAAGGTTACTGCATAAGATAAAAGTTCACGGGGTTGGGGATAATATATTAGCATGGATAGAAGATTGGCTAACTAACAGAGAACAGAGAGTCGGGATAAATGGTTCATTCTCTGGTTGGCAACCAGTAACTAGTGGGGTGCTGCGGGGATCAGTGCTGGGACCCCAACTATTTACAATCTATATTAATGACTTGGAAGAAGGCATTGAGTGTAATGTAGGCAAGTTTGCTGATGATACAAAGATGGGAGGAAAAGCAATGTGTGAAGAGGACACAAAAACCTGCAAAAGGAAATAGACAGGCTAAGTGAGTGGACAAAAATTTGGCAGATGGAGTATAATGTTGGAAAGGTGAGGTCATGCACTTTGTCGGAAAAAAATCAAAGAGCAAGTTATTATTTAAATGGAGAAAGATTGCAAAGTGCCGCAGTACAGCGGGACCTGGTGGTACATGTGCATGAAACACAAAAGGATAGTATGCAGGTAAAGCAAGTGATCAGGAAGGCCAATGATATCTTGGCCTTTATTGCAAAGGGGATGGAATATAAAAGCAGGGAAGTCTTGCTACAACTATACAAGGTATTGACGAGGCCACACCTGGAATACTGCGTGCAGTTTTGGTTTCCATATTTACGAAAGGATATACTTGCTTTGGAGGCAGTTCAGAGAAGGTTCACTAGGTTGATTCCGGGAATGAGGGGGTCGACTTATGAGGAAAGGTTGAGTAGGTTGAGCCTCTACTCATTGGAATTAAGAAGAATGAGAGGTGATCTTATCGAAAGGTATCAGATTATGCGGGGGCTTGACAAGGTGGATGCAGAGAGGATGTTTCCACTGATGGGGGAGACTAGAACTAGAGGGCATGATCTTAGAATAAGGGGCCGCTCATTTAAAACAGAGATGAGGAGAAATTTCTTCTCTCAAAGGGTTGTAAATCTGTGGAATTCGCTGCCTCAGAGAGCTGTGAAAGCTGGGACATTGAATACATTTAAGACAGAAATAGACAGTTTGTTAAACGATAAGGGGATAAGGGATTATGGGGGGCGGGCAGGGAAGTGGAGCTGAGTCCATGATCAGATCAGCCATGATCTTATTGAATGGCGGAGCAGGCTCGAGGGGCCGTATGGTCTACTCCTGTTCCTATTTCTTATGTTCTTATGTTGTGCATTTCAAAGGATCAAAATCATTTTACTTTATTTAACTTTTCCTAGGAGGGCCAAATGAATTATATTGAGTTACCAGGTCCTGCCCATACAATCTGCAAATCTAGCTGCATGTCAATGGCATGTTCTTTTACGACTAACATAGAAGAAATGTCATTTTAAAACATTGACTTTTAATTTCTTAGGCGTATTGCCAGCAACTGAAGGAAATAAGGCAGCAGTATCAGTTTGAGATGAAAGAAATTAAAGGAAAAATGGAAGTAAAAGAGGTAAGAATACAGAAATGGAACTGCTTGAACATGTGCAACATTGATTTGGTACTTTCTAAATATTACAAGGATCACAGTCAATTACTGAACACTGGCTCAATGACATAAAGTTGAAATATAGGGCTCAAGTTTCGGCCTGAGTTGCTCATATTTTTTTTGGAGCAACTAGTTTCGAATGCAACTTCTTAGAAATTGCAATTCTCGGCATTTAGTTTGCTCCATTTCTAGTCAGTTAGAATAGTTTCATTTTAGAACAGATTTTTTTTTTCAAAACGGGGCGTGTCCGGCCACTTACGCCTGTTTTGCAAGTTTAGGCAATGAAAACTTACTCCAACTAACTTAGAATGGAGTAAGTGTCGATTTTTGTACGCTCAGAAAAACTTGCCTACACTTCTAAATCAGGTGTAGGGAACGAAAGATGCAGGGAGGGGGAGGGAAGTTTACAAATATTAAACGATTCACTTTTACAAATAAAGTGCCATCATCAATAATAAATGATAAATAAATCAATAAATCAACCAATAAATCAATAAAAAAATTTTTAAATAAAATATTTAAAAAAATAATTTAAAAAAACTCAATCAATCAATAAAAAGATATTTCTACTCACCTACTGCAGCACCGGGAGCCCTCCAACAGCGTGCTGGGATGGCCCCCGCCCCCCAGTGTCTCTCTCTCTCTGCCTCTGACAGTGTGTGTGTCTCTCTCTCTCTGTCAGTGTCTCTGTGTTTCTGACCTGACAGCGAGGGGTGGGGGGAGAGAGGGGGAAGGGGGGTGGGGGGGAGAGGGAGGGAGGGGAGGGGGGGATAGAGGGATGGGGGAGAGGAGGGGGAGGGAGAGAGAGAGGGAGAGGAGGAGGGAGGGAGGCGAGAGGAGGAGGGAGGAGAGGGGGTGGAGGGAGGAGAGGTAGGGGAGAGGAGGGGGGAGGAGAGGAGGGGGAGGAGAGGAGGGAGAGGGGGAGGAGGGAGGAAGGGGAGAGGGAGAGGATGGGGGAGGGAGGAGGGAGGGAGAGGAGGGAGGGAGAATGAGGAGGGAGAGAGGGAGGGAGGGGGAGAGAGGAGGGAGGGAGGGAAGGGGAGAGGGGAGGGAGGGAGGGGGAAAGAGGAGGGAGGGAGGGAGGCGGAGAGAGAGAGAAGGGAGGGAGGGAAAGGGAGAGAGGTGGGAGGGAGGGAAGGGGAGAGAGGAGGGGGGAGAGACTGAACGGGCCAGGTCGGGCTGCCGCCGCCGCTGACACTTTGGGCGGGGCCCGCCCCCAGCGAGATGCCGGGCGGGCCCCGCCGATGACATGGAGGGAGGGAGAGGTGAAAAAGAGGAAGGGGGTAGAGAAGGGGGGGGGGGGAGAGAAGGAGGGGAGAGAAAGGGGGAAGAAGAAGGAGGGGGGGAGAGGCTGAATGGGCCGGGCTGGGCCGCCGCCGACACTTCGGGCGGGTCCTGCCGATGACGGGGAGGGGAGGGAAGAAGAGGGATGGGGGGGGAGAAAAGACGGTGGGGGGGTGTAAGGCTGAACAGGAGGGAAGGAGGGGGGAAGGGAGCTGAACGGGAGGGAGGTCCAGTCCGATCTTCACCCGGTGAGCCCATTCGGCCAGGGCTAGGGTCGGGCCCCTCCCACGCAGCCTCAGGGGCCTGGAGCTACTGCACATGCGTGCACACTCTAGCGCGCATGTGCAGAGTTCCCGGCCCTGTTTTCAGCGCCGGGACCTGGCTCCGCCCCCGACCCCTTGTGCTGCATTACGCCGAGCACAAAGACGTCTTAAGGATACCGGTGAATCACAAGGTGAGTTTTTGGCGCCCTTTTTCTTCCAGAAAGTCAGCGCACCTTATCGAGATGCGCCGTTTTTCCAGAGGGCGGAAACTTGGGCCCATAGGTACCAATGTACCGTGTCAGAGAATAATGTACCACAGGCTGATGTCTGTGAGCCAAATCACATCATTGATTCTAATTGCAATAATTTTCCTACCTGGCTTTACACCTGGCCAAGCTTCAGGCACTGGGTGTGGAACAGCTCTATTTGATTTAGTATAATCATTGACATACTCTCAGACTGCATTCTCGTTTTACATTTTCACCTCCAACAGCAGATGATTATTCACACCAAAGTCAGGAACAAAATAAAAGGTATAAAGGAATTGATTTCTGATTACACCTCTGTGAATTACTTTGAGATGTTTTTCTATGTTAAATATGTTGTCTAAATGCAAGTTGTTATTTCAATTTAAAAATCACATTATCTTAGTGCAATCATTTTATTTTAAAGGTAATAATAATAATTGGTGATTTAATTTAAAAAGCATTCCAAGAATATAGAAGAAAATAAGCAGGCAGCTGGTAATTTGTTTTACGGACTGGTCTGCAAAGACTTAGATGAACTTTGATCACTTCTGCAACATTTCTGACACTGTTGAAACTTATTTTCCCCACACAGAGTTGGGAACAGATTACAATAAAGCAATTAGGGCTGGGTTAATCTACTGCTTCAAAGAGGAACTCAGAAAACATCTGGTTGGGAATGGGATTGGAAATTATTGTGGTAGTGTGATTAACTCATCATCATCATCATAGGCAGTCCCTCGGAATCAAGGAAAACTTGCTTCCACTCTTAACATTAGTTCTTAGGTGGCTGTACGGTCCAATATGAGAACCACAGTCTCTGTCACAGGTGGGGCAGATAGTTGTTGAGGGAAGGGGTGGGTGGGACTGGTTTGTCGCACGCTCTTTCCGCTGTCTGCGCTTAATTTCTGCACGGTCTCGGCAATGAGATTCGAGGTGCTCAGCGCCCTCCCGGATGCGCTTCCTTCACTTCGGGCAATCTTTGGCCAGGGTCTTCCAGGTGTCAGTGGGGATGTTGCACTTTATCAGGGAGACTTTGAGGGTATCCTTGTAACGTTTCCGCTGCCCACCTTTGGCTCGTTTGCCGTGAAGGAGTTCCGAGTAGAGCGCTTGCTTTGGGAGTCTCGTGTCTGACATGCGAACTATGTGGCCTGCTCAGTGGAGCTGATCAAGTGTGGTCAGTGCTTCAATGCTGGGGATGTTGGCCTGGTCGAGGATGCTAGTGTTGGTGCATCTGTCCTTCCAGGGGATTTGTAGGATCTTGCAGAGACATCATTGGTGGTATTTCTACTGTACATGGTCCATGTTTCTGAGCCTTACAGGAGGGCGGGTATTACTACAGCCCTGTAGGCCATGAGCTTGGTGGCAGTTTTGAGGGCCTGATCTTTAAACACTCTTTTCCTCAGGCGGCCGAAGGCTGCACTGGCGCACTGGAGGCGGTGTTGGATCTCGTTGTCAATACCTGCTCTTGTTGATAGGAGGCTCCCGAGATAGGAGAAGTGGTTCACGTTGTCCAGGGCCGCACCATGGATCTTGGGGACTGGGGGACAGTGCTGTGCGGTAAGGACAGGCTGGTGGAGGATCTTTGTCTTACTGATATTTAGCGTAATGCCCATGCTTTCGTACGCCTCAGTAAATACGTCGACTATGTCCTGGAGTTCAGCCTCTGAATGTGCGCAGATGCAGGCGTCATCTGCATACTGTAGCTCGACGACAGAGGTTGGGTGATTAAATAATCCAGCGATGATTCTCTGCCGCTGCATCTGGAAAAGGGGGGAACTAATGTTGCCTTTGGAGGACAACAGGCCCATAGAGATTAATATAAAATGAATGAAATAATAACTGAAAATATTGGAAATCTCGGCAGGACAAGCAGCATCTGTGGAGAGAAACAGAGTTAACATTTCAGGCCTGTGACCCTTCGTCAGAACAGAAGGGTCACAGACCTGAAGTGTTAACTCTGTTTCTCTCCACAGATGCGGCTTGACCTGCTTAGATTTTCAGTATTTTCTGTTTTTATTTCAGATTCCAGCATCTGTAATATTTTGCTTCTGTACAGGTATAAAATGAATGAGCTTAGCTTAATTACCTCTGGAGATGCATAACTTCCCTTTTGGAAGATTAAATGGGTAGGGGTAGAGTTCATAATAAAGTGTAGGGTCCAAATGCAAATAATGCATTGGAGTTTGTATGTTAAGCCAAATGGTTTTTCTCATTCTATGCTTTTGTGTTCTTTTTAACCCTAAACTACTTTTTCCATGTACCGTTTTAGGATTTTGCTCTTTTTCTTATGTATTAATTTTCTCCTTTTTTACTTTCTTGATCTCCCTCACTATAAAATAATGCTGCTGTGAAACAGAGCCGTGTTAAGAATGGGCCCCAAGAACACTCAGAGCCTCGTGCACATTCCCCCCCACCCCCCCGATCTATTAAAACACAAATATGTAGTAAAATGCTTGAAGAAATAGGTCCATAGAATGTTTACACACTGCAATAATAACAAAGCAAATCATATTGCAATAAACTACACTGAAAGGGAACTGATGCAGTTTCTTGCATTATAGTGAGTTTTACCGAGGGCCCCATATTTGTCTGGGAGCACTGGGCAAAGACTCTGTAGGCTCATACATTAATCTGCCCCTGCTCTGCAACTAACCACTAATGGACGTGCAAGAAAGACCACATTTTGACTCTCCCTATGATCTTTTCCTTCTATGAAGCATTTTTGAGATCAGGAAATCAGTGTATGAGAATTGTAGGGACAACCCCATCTCACACCACTCTGTGATGTAGATGACTGTAACTTGCTCTGCTACTGTGCTGTTGTTGTAGCCAAAATGTTTATAATTTCTGTGAAAATAAAACTGATAAATGTAATGGCTTTGTTCCTCTTTTATGTGCGTGTGATGTAGAATCATCCATGTATATTAGCTGAGACGTATCGTATTGATCGAGAGGAACCTGCAGAAGAACTGGCTGAGCTCCAGGAACCAAGCGGAGAGAAAGATCCTGTTCGGGTACTACAGCTTACTTTTGAAAATGATACAAGTATCGTAGCTGGTGGAATACAATTATTATTTTTTATTCATTGTTTAAGTGATGTTTTTTAAAAAATGATCTTTTAAAATAATCAATTGGTTGGAGTGCTGTGGTATTAGATTTTCATATTTAAATATTTATTTTTCAATAATTCTTAATTCTCTGTGAAGCCCAAGTCCATTCAAGATTTGAATATCACTCTCATATCTGTGAGGCTTTTGTAGCATCTCTCATGCAAGATACACAGAAAGATTTCCTTGGTGTGCTGAGCATGCAAGTGACCAGCTTCCAGATACCTGTTAATGCTGCTCCAAGTCAACCACTAGGAAGTACAACTGTCCCCCAGGTTTCCTCCTTCTCTGATGCTGAAGTGCCTGATCTCTGCTTAGAACATCTTGACATCAATATGACTGAGACTGGGAGGTCAATGAGTGGAGGCAACCAAATATGCGTATCACATCACACTGACAAATCACGTGTTGCCTTACCACCTGCATATCGCCTTTTACTGCAGCAACTTAGTGAAAAGATGAATATTTGAAGATCTGTAATTTTTCTTTTAAGATCCTAATGTCCATTTTTAATAAATGCTAATTATCAGGACAATAATAACAACTGTTATCATCAGCAAAGTATTTATTTTTAATTTATTCATTCACGGGATATGGGCATCGCTGGCATGGCAGCATTTATTGCTCATCCCTAGTTTCTCTTGAGAAGGTGGTGGTGAGCTACCATCTTGAACCGCTGCGTGTGGTGAAGGTTGTTAGGGAAGGAGTTCCAGGATTTTCACCCAGCAACAAGGAAGGAATAGCATTACATGTCCAAATCAGGATGGTGTGTGACTTGGAGAGGAACTTGAAGGTGATGGTGTTCCCATGCGCCTGCTGGCCATGTCCTTCTAGGTAGTAAAGGTCGCAGATTTGGGAGCTACACTTCCTAGATTTTCTTTGGGCTGGATTTTCGGGTTTTGTGGATTTTGGGTGAAAACGCAAGCAATATGTGAACATTACCGTTTTCGCTGCATTATCGATTTAAGGCCTAATTTTCAGCACTTGGTATCTGCACCAGCGTAAAGGGAGGCGTTGCACAATTATTCGCGGCGCAAAAACGCAGTCCTTGCCAATGTTAGTGTGAGGCCTAGGGAGGGGAAATTTTTTTTTTTTTAAAACATTCAAAAACATTACCTTACCTAACAAATCACTGCAAAACAATTAAAAAATAAAAACTTTAACTTACTTTTTTTTCAGGTTTTCCAACTTAGCGTTACTGGCAGGGCTGCACCGCTGGGCGGTGTTCGGGGCGCGGCGTATGGGTTTGGTGTGTGCCGAAACTCGGACGGTAACGCAATCCGAGTCGTTATACGTCTGGCGCAGCTCTCCCCGGCGGTGCTTCCAACGCTGCCGCAAACAAGGAACCGAGGATCGCATCTGGGCTTTGTGAATGGGTTTTTGCCACAGAGGGTCAAAACGCAGCGAAAACCTGGTCGCAAACCACCCGAATATCCAGCCCTTTAGGTTTAAAATAATAGATCGTAGTGTTGAAAACCTGTATGCTAATAATCTAATTATGCCAGCCTATACAAAGTTATGGCTAAGTTTTGTGAGATTCAGCTCCCAGCTTGGAGTCACACTTGATAGGAATGCAGATCAGATATGGAGATACGCACACCCAATTTGTGGGACTTCTGACCATTAATTCCATCAGGGGTGCAGTCTTGCAAAATAACATTGTTCTCTGTATTTTTTTAATCTTTATTTATCTCTGCCACTTAAGTGAAAATAGAAGTGATATTGCATATACAGAAATGTCATTCACTGTCCCTGCTTCATGATACATTTCTCTGTCCAAATTTCACTCGTGTCATTTAAAAAAAAATGCCCAACAAGTATAAAAAAATTGCAGTGTTTAGAAAGCCATCTTCCTTCCAAAACTGTCAAATTCAAGGAAACAGTATAATATGTATCAATAATAGAGCTAAATCCAGATCATAATTCAGATGCAAAGAATTAGCACATTCATCCCATTAGGCATTAACTGAAGAGCAATTTTGTTCCTGAGCATTACAGTGCAAACACAAACTTTTTGGCACATCTAAATAGATTATATATTTAAATATTCAGCAGCAATAGGAACGATTTGTCAATGCATTGCAACTGATGCAATATCCTCCATATTGTAACCTTTAAAAAAAATTCTTTAATTTTTTTTTACATTTCATAGGTCATTGAGGAAGATCTGAAACAAATAAGATTTCAGCACCGAATGGAAAGGAAAGCACTCGAGCAAAAACACAAAGTAAAGGTAAAGGTGATTCCTCCCAGATTATGTCCACCATTATCTGCAAACATGTTTTGCATCACAAACTATGTAAAAGAAACATGGCGAGGAGCTGTGGGATACAGTTAACAGCTTGTGACTCATCTGACCTAATAATTCATGGGTAACAAAATACAGAGCAAGTTATGATCATAATATAGATCCCTACCCCAGGGCCTTCCATCTTCCACCTATTTACAAAATACATTAAGATAATGAAACAACATTGAAATAACTAAAGGTAGATGTCAATTTCAAAATGCATTACATTAATTTTTACGTATATGTTTGTAGCATTTTATGCATTTTCCAAGAAGAAATAGCCTACCAAAAAGTCAGGTGAGGCTGAGGTATATTGGGGCAGACTATGAAGAGGCAAAAGTGTGGGCCAGAGCAGCCAAATAAAAGCTTGCCAGTTCATTGGATATATTCAAGAGGGAGTTAGATATGGCCCTTACGGCTAAAGGGATCAAGGGGTATGGAGAGAAAGCAGGAACGGGGTACTGAAGGAATGATCAGCCATGATCTTATTGAATGGTGGTGCAGGCTCGAAGGGCCAGATGGCCTACTCCTGCACCTATTTTCTATGTTTCTATGTTTACTGTTAAATGGCTGTGGACGTAGAGGGCTTGATAAATGTCTTGAGATTGGGGAGAGGATGGATTATGAGGGTTGGACAGGATTGATTTGAAAGTATTGAATGCTTTGAAAGAGGGTATCTGGAATGTAAAAACGGTGATGATGGGAGCACTCAAAGGCATCCCTTGTGTGCTTGTTATGTTAAGAGTTCTAGCATGAATGAATGAAGGAGATGCAATAAAGTTTACTACATCAATCACACTTAATTCAGCTATCAGACTTCTCTGAAACTGGTTTATAATATATATTTTTTTAAATTACATTTATCCTAATCCTGTTCTCACCATTTTACACTGATACATCAGTGAATTGTGGCACCAAGCTATTGTAGTACTGTACTTTAATCAGATTCTTCAATAATCTAACATAGGTTTTCAAATTGAGGTCTTTTTTTTATTCGTTCCCTGTATGTGGACGTCGCTGGCAAGGCCAGCATTTATTCATCCCTAGTAGTTCTACAAGGTCATTACTGTACACCGTGAGCACAGTGTCTCAAGAATTCAATATTTTATACTTTTTCTGTATCTTTGACTTACTAACAGGTTTCTGTTACTGCATATTTGTGAAAAAAGAATAACTAGCACTGTCTTTTAGATGTTAGAACAGGAGTTCCATTTAAGTGTATCAATATTTGCTGTGAGTTCTCAGGCGCATGTCATTGTTTGTAGTAGATCCCAAATACAGAATAGTTTGGAAATTACTGATCTAAAATAATGTGCAATGCTTTAAACAAGCTTCTTTTTCCCAAAAGGGCGGAATAAAATTTGAGATTAGGTTGGATGGAGAGTTGTCCCATAAAGATTCCCAGCAAGAGGAGGTAAGGTTAATGATTGTGATGTTTTCTAAAGAAAAATCAATGTACAATAAGCTAAAATATTCTGTAGATCAATTAAGTAACAATATTCTTCTAATGTGAGACAACCAAGTACATCAAACAACCTGATGTATTCTTGTTTTCAGGCACCTATAATAAAGAGAATAACTAATAAAGAATGGGGAAAACTCACAAGGTCCCAAATTTCAGCAGGCCTTTCTGGTGGCAGATCCAGAAATTATGCTGGGACCCACAGACACTGAGGTCTGTCCTTTGCTCTGAATATTTGGGGAATCTGCTTGGGACAGAACCTCCATTTGCAAAGATGACATATATGTCAGATGTGGCTTGGCTGTGCGAAAGGGAATTGCCCATGTTATTCCAGGAAATTGGTATGTCAGAAGAACCACCTGCAGATCCTGGCCTGAACCCCGAAATACAGAAAACACAGCTGCCATGTGAAATCAGCCCTGCATAAAATTTCTGCTGATGCTGGGATTGCCAGGACAGACACGAGCAGCTGTCCATCGACGCATTATCCACTCAGATTGCAGAGATCTCAGAGGGTTGTAGGGCTGGAGGAGGTTACAGAGCTAGGGAGGGGCGAGGCCATGGAGAGATTTGAAAACAAGGATGAGAATTTTTAAATTGAGGCGTTGCTGGACTGGGAGCCAATGTCGATCAGTGAGCACATTGGTGATGGGTGAACTTGACTTGGTGTGTTAACATATGGTTAGCAGAGTTTTGGATGGGCTCCAGTTTACATTACATTAAATTTAATAAAAGATTCAGAAAGAAATGTTGAATTATAAAATTACAAACCACAACAACAATTTGCACTTATTGGTGCCTTTAAAGTAAAGAACATCTCAAGGTACTTCACAGGTAAGGAAAATGGATACCAAACCAGGAATGGAGAGATTAGCAGGGATGGCCAAAAGTTTTATCAAATTGATAGATTTTTAGAAGGTTTTTAAAGGAGGAGAGGGAGGTAGAGAGGTTTATAGAGAGAATTCAAAAGAGTAGGACCCAGATGGCTGAAAGCTCTGCTGCCAATGGTGGGTAAAGGGACGGCAATGCAGAAAAGACCAGTCAGAGAAACAGAAATAATACAGATACTGTCAGTATAGCCAGTGTAATAGAGCACCTTTGTAAACAAAATAATGGTTTGAAGTCAGTCCCTACACCCAAATTATAATGCAGCCTTAAACCTGAGCTAAAAACTGTCTTTTTATTACTTTTAATAATAAATTAGCACGGCTAGTTTCGATGCTATTATATTTTAGGGACTGGATACATTAAATGAAAGACTGACACACGAACAAGGAGACAACCTAAAACAGAAGAAATGGCAGTTCACTGAGGCAGAAAGTATTCTAGAAGACCTTGCAAACAAAACTTTAGAAGTAACAACTTCTCAGATGGAAGGTATGCAGCAATTTTACTATTTGTCCTTTATGTTTTGCTGTATTAATGCTTTTCTTGATCCATAAGTCGGTTCCATTATTTATGTTTATTGATACAATATATTTGAATAAAATGTAACAATTCACTTAAGTCTGGAATTATGTATCTAATATATAATATATATTCCTGTATCACATAACTATTAAGTTTAATAAGAGGCAGCTATAATAAGGCTAAATGTCTCACAAACTTTGATGTTTACTGAGCAAAGCAAAACCTGGAAAATGTGTGCAAGATAGACCGTGAGCTTTCCTATAGTCTAAGACATTCTTCTGTAATTCTAGTTGAACGAGTGCTGATAACTGCATTTCAAGTTCTGCATTTAAATAACAATTTGAATGCAGAGTTAATCTTGCTTACTGCCTCAGGTTGGCAGGTAGATAATGTAAATTACAATATATGAGGCCGAAATTGATCAACTGCCGCCCACTGCCGCCGACATTCCTCTGCTCGAACTGCCCAGTGCCACTTTCGACGTGGACTGGAGCGAGCGGGAGGGGAGAGCTGCCGGGAAGCGCCCGCCGATGTCAGCGGACAGCCAATGCGCGTAAATAGACTCCTGCCCGCCGAGATGCCAGATTGATGTGGGTGGGAGTCAGCTAGAGTCGGCGGTGGACCGCTGTGTGGAGGCTGTTCTGTCCTCAACGGTAAGTGTCAAGATCCTGTAAAAAAGATAAGTGGAATGGTTTAAAATGATTTCTTTACAGGTACTTACCTTGATGGGATCCCCTGAAGGTCCACAGATATTTCTTTTTTTTTTGTTGATGATTTTCATTTTCAGGTCTTCGACCCTCCGTGGGCCAGACTCCATCCTCGGCGGCACTTGGGCAACAAGCGCCTTTGCCGCCAAGAATGAGACCTCCCGCCCGCTGCCGCCCAGATTGGCGGCGTACGTTGTTGATTTGCCGCTCATCGACCTTCGAGGGACCTCGGCGATGAAAACCCCACTGAAAGTACCATCCGGTATCTCGGCGGGCATCGGCGGCACTTTGGGCGGCACTGGGGCGGGTGGAGGCCTTGACCAAATTCGGCTCCATAACCCTGAATCCCTTGTAAGCAGCACTTGAATTGTTTACAAGATATTACATTTAGCTTCCTGAACATCTTAACAGTCTACTTTAAACTTTGAAAAATGAATCAAAATGCCCAGAGTGTGGTTTTGTAAACATAATGGGCCAGAATTTGCTGGCAAAATAAAACAAGTTTAATGCACACACCATTAACCTGTAAATCATCCAGCAATTTGTGGTGAGGAAGTGATACCCCTTGAGTTGTGAATTGCCACAAATTGATGGATAATTTGCGCCTCTAGGCTGTTAGCCTTTCGAAAACAACAGCTCTATCATCCCCTCTGTGAGTTTCAAGAAATTGCAGCATTTGCACATTAATGATCAATTAAGCTCATCACTGAAAGTTTGGACTGTACCTCTTTAATGATGAGATTTATGTTCCTGCAATGTTGCTCAAACTCTCTGGCTCAGAAAGGAAACAATTGAAGCTGTGGACTCTCATTCCAACAAATAGTAAATTGTTTAAAAAAAATGTTTTCTTACTTATCGTTCTGTCTTTTTTTCTCTCTCTCTCTTAATCAAATATTTCTTTCCCTTTCTTCATTTCTCTTTCTGTACCTGATTTGACTCTAATTCACCCTATTTCTTTCTCCGTTGTTCCTGTTTCTTCCTCAGTCCTTAATTCTGATTGGTTAAGGAGATAGACTGTGAGTCCCATTGCTCACCAAGGCCCCAGATGCCCCGTTGCCATCGCCATTATCAATTTGCATTTCCTGCAATTTGCAGCCCAAAAGTTTTTCGAGCTGAAGATTGAAAGAAGAAGTCTAACTAACAGAGCTTGCCGCAAAATGCCCGGCTCCAGCAAATTCTGGGCCAATGTAAACTGTTTACATTATTACTGTATCTAACTTTCTCATTTCTTTAGCTACCTCTGTAGCTGACCAGGTTACGGTGATGAATGCAGATGCTCCAAGGAACAGAAATCAGTGGGAACTAAAACCACCGGATAGTGTCCTGAATGCACTAGAGGCTGCTCAGCTGTCATCAGTTTGTCTGACCATTGGTAAATAAACAGCTTGCTTTAGATAGTATGATATGATAAACCAGGACTTTATAAGTATGACCCACAATATGAAATATTGTCTAACAAATTACATTAGAAAGCCTAAACTAAGTAACATTGTTTTTAAAAAAAGGACCATAATTTAGTAAATACAAAGTTTTTTTTCTGGTATACACAGTGGCTATTAGTGTACAATAATACAATGATGCATATCTGATCATTATTGCAACCACTTATTTCAACACATCACTTAAGTACTAACATTGTGGGGTGACATTAAAATGGCATAACTAACGTAACCTCAGTCCCTGCCTTTTTTAGATGAATCAGTATTTAGACATATACTTACATTTATATAGTGCCTTTCACAACCTTAGCACGTCCCAAAGTGCTTTACAGCCAATGAGGTACTTTTGAAATGTAGTCACTGGCCGACCTGGAAAGTGGTCTCACCAACGTCCTGTACAGTACAGCATTGGTCTCCTTATTTAAGGAGGGATATACTTGCATTGGAGGCAGTTCAAAGAAGGTTCACGAGGTTGATTCCTGAGATGAAGGGGTTGTCATATGAAGAAAGGTTAAGCAGGTTGGGCCTATACTCATTGGACTTTAGAAGAACGAGAGGTGATCTTATTGAAACGTATAAGATTCTGTGGGGCTAGACAGGGTAGATGCAGAGAGGATGTTTCCCCTTGTAGGGGAATCTAGAACTAGGGCACATAGAATAAGGGGCCATCCATTTAAAACAGAAATGAGGAATTTCTTCTCTCAAAGAGTCATGAATCTTTGGAATTCTCTAACCCAGAGTACAGTGGAGGCTGGGTCATTGAATATATTTAAGGTGGAGATAGACAGGTTTTTGAAGGCTAAGGGAGTCAAGGGTTGTGGGGAGCGGGCAGTGAAGTGGAGTTGAGGCCAAGATCAATCAGCCTACTCCTGCTCCTATTTCTCAGGTTCTTATGTTCTTAACTGGCAGGTGGGAGATGCTGCGATTGGCAGGGGGAGGCGAATGCTTCCTTGAGGTGCCGGGGAAGAGCACTTCTGCTCCAACTGGCTTACAATGAATGCTGAAAAAGGAACTTCCCTTGTTGAACTGCAGGACCCACCTCCCTTTCACTGTCGGGTTTCCCAACCACTGGGAAACACACACAACAATAGTCAATATTAAATCGGCTCCCAATTGCACTATTTGAGCCCGATTTAAATGTATTAAATGTCTCCATGGCTGGACACCATGATATCCGCTGCCATAAAAAAAAAAGCAAGAGGCAATGTTGGAGACGCATTCCCTGTATTTTTGTCTCGAACCCGCCTCCCGCTGCCAGCCTTTGTGGGAAGGGGGTTAATATCGAGGCCCTTGTTTCTGCATTAAATTTTTTTAAATTGTTTTTGATCTCTTAGCCAGCTTCAATCTATTCATTTTAGGAATTGTCTCTGGGGCTGCTTAATTTTGAGCCTCACTTACTTTAAAATGAGAAAAATGGGAAGTTCTTTGGAATCCCCATGTTTCGGTAGTGGGTAAAATGATGGAATCAATTATTAAGGATGTCATAGCAGTGCATTTGGAAAGAGGTGACATGATAGGTCCAAGTCAGCATGGATTTGTGAAAGGGAAATCATGCTTGACAAATCTTCTGGAATTTTTTGAGGATGTTTCCAGTAGAGTGGACAAGGGAGAACCAGTTGATGTGGTATATTTGGACTTTCAGAAGGCGTTCGACAAGGTCCCACACAAGAGATTAATGTGCAAAGTTAAAGCACATGGGATTGGGGGTAGTGTGCTGACATGGATTGAGAACTGGTTGTCAGACAGGAAGCAAAGAGTAGGAGTAAATGGGTACTTTTCAGAATGGCAGGCAGTGACTAGTGGGGTACCGCAAGGTTCTGTGCTGGGGCCCCAGCTGTTTACACTGTACATTAATGATTTAGACGAGGGGATTAAATGTAGTATCTCCAAATTTGCGGATGACACTAAGTTGGGTGGTAGTGTGAGCTGCGAGGAGGATGCTATGAGGCTGCAGAGCGACTTGGATAGGTTAGGTGAGTGGGCAAATGCATGGCAGATGAAGTATAATGTGGATAAATGTGAGGTTATCCACTTTGGTGGTAAAAACAGAGAGACAGACTATTATCTGAATGGTGACAGATTAGGAAAAGGGGAGGTGCAAAGAGACCTGGGTGTCATGGTACATCATTGAAGGTTGACATGCAGGTGCAGCAGGCGGTTAAGAAAGCAAATGGCATGTTGGCCTTCATAGCGAGGGGATTTGAGTACAGGGGCAGGGAGGTGTTGCTACAGTTGTACAGGGCATTGGTGAGGCCACACCTGGAGTATTGTGTACAGTTTTGGTCTCCTAACCTGAGGAAGGACATTCTTGCTATTGAGGGAGTGCAGCGAAGGTTCACCAGACTGATTCCCGGGATGGCGGGACTGACCTATCAAGAAAGACTGGATCAACTGGGCTTGTATTCACTGGAGTTCAGAAGAATGAGTGGGGACCTCATAGAAACGTTTAAAATTCTGACGGGGTTAGACAGGTTAGATGGAGGAAGAATGTTCCCAATGTTGGGGAAGTCCAGAACCAGGGGACATAGTCTAAGGATAAGGGGTAAGCCATTTAGGACCGAGATGAGGAGGAACTTCTTCACCCAGAGAGTGGTGAACCTGTGGAATTCTCTACCACAGAAAGTTGTTGAGGCCAATTCACTAAATATATTCAGAAAGGAGTTAGATGAAGTCCTTACTACTAGGGGGATCAAGGGGTATGGCGAGAAAGCAGGAATGGGGTACTGAAGTTGCATGTTCAGCCATGAACTCATTGAATGGCGGTGCAGGCTAGAAGGGCCGAATGGCCTATTCCTGCACCTATTTTCTATGTTTCTATGTTTCCGAGGATGTTGATGAGGAATGCAGAAAGGCCAGGCTCATCTAACATTTCGGGGGGAGGGGGGGGAACAAATTCTTGTGTTGGTACTCATCATTCAGTGATGTCCAACAGATGTCCCTAATCTTCACCACCTATTTCCCCAGGGTGGATCTCTCTGGGCTGGGAGAAGAAGAATTAAGTGCATGGATGAAGATGCTCTAGCACAGCATGAAACAAAAGGGTCTGGCAGATCTTTCTCCTCTTCTGTTTCTTTTTGCTGTGTTTCATCTAGTGGTCATGATGAAGAAGGTAGACAAGTGTATATATCCTGTGCGTTCCAGAAGAAGGAGTCACATGCTTCCAGGAACGTTCCAAAAGCATGAGATCGAACTGCAATAGACTGTCAGGAGGAACCACAGCCCCTCCCACTTCTCTGTCCCTGACTCACGAGCTGTGTGTCTCCTCAGGAGGTCTATCTCTTCCTCTTCAAAGGAAATGAGAGGGCTGATGTCTGGGGAACACCTTGTTGCTTATCTCTCCCTCACATTATTGGTCATCTCCTGCAAGAAGATTGCAGATACAGTAAAAGTAATGTATTTGGCAGCATATGTAGTGCAACCCACGTGTCAGTAAACATCAAAGAATGAGTACAAGTGCTAGAATGAAATAATGACAAACCTGTCGGTAATGGCGGAGGAGAGTGCAGAAAGTATGACGGTAACGCAATCCACGGCGTTGCACTTCGTTTCACGTCCGCGCATCTCTCCCCAGCAGTACGTGGAAGTGACGCTGCAAAAAGGTGCCCGAAGATCCCACCGACCGAGTTTTCGCCGCGGAGGGTCAAATTGCGGCGAAAACCTGGTCACAAAGTCGCCGAAAATGTAGTCCTTACCAGGCGTAAGAATTTGAAGAACATTCACTGGGCAGGAGTTGGGCAAATAGCCCAAATCTCTGCCTCGTAAATGTCCTTCTCCCAAGGATGCGTACGCTCTGTTTTGACAGATCGCAAATGCCGGTTCTCAGCACATGCGCATTGCACACCGAGAACCAGCATTTGCGAGGCCACTTCGGGTACGTGCGCACTTCGTACACACCCGGAGAGGCCGCAATTTACGGCCCAATGAGTCCTGTCCCACGGCACTACTGCAGCTCCTGAGGAAAATTTACAGTCTATATTTATTATATATGTATATATTTATTTATATATTAAACTTACATATGTAATATATATTGCATAAACAAATTGAGCCATCAATGGAAATGTTTATTAGGTTTAGGATTCAAACTATTCCATCATATTTTATTGTTTTGACATCAGTTACATGAATGAGAGAATGAATATGGAGACGAATTGTTTGTGTGTCGAGTCAGCCTTGCTCTTTCACACAGTGCAGATTATTGATCAATCTGTATTTCTGTTCAGCAGATAGCACATTAACTCCTTTGAACCCAACAGAAGAGAACAGTGATTCCGAATCAAATTCTGCCTCTGAAATCGAAGATGATAAGGAACGGTTGGAGCCCATATCTGATGATGATGACACGTAAGCTAACTGTTTTTCAGTGTTAACCTCCCAACATTCAAATAAAGAAAAAGTTAATTAAATATTACATAGAATGTACAGCACAGAAACAGGCCATTCAGCTCAATTGGTCCATGCTGGTATTTATGCTTCACATAAGCCCTCTTCATCTAACCCTATCAGCATAATCTTCTAGTCCTTTCTCCCTCATGTGTTTATCTAGCTTCCCCTTAAATGCATCAATGCAATTCGCTTCAGCAGTTCCATGTGGTAGCGAGTGTAGATCAACTTAGGATTTCAGTAAAGCACATTGGTGGGTGTTTGAAATGTTCATGCTGTGTTCACTTATGCATGTTTTGGGTCAGAGCAGCAAAATTCTACAGACGTACAAAAACCTTATTGCTTTATGTACAGGTTTTGGCAGCAACAGCAATACCCCTGCTACTGATAAGAAAATCAACTAATCAAAAATCTAAATACTTTGGCAGAGAATTTTCATGCTGTTTTCAGCGTAATTTCAATGTATAATTAAAGCAAGTAACTTGGGACGGAAGCTTCTTATGCCAGTTTTCCACCTCACAAATCAAATTCCCTCGCACATTTTGGTCCATCCCGCGATCCGCCCACCAAATCCCAACTGAGTTCATTTAAATAATCTATAATAAGGGCTAGTGGCATGCAGCTCCATGTTTCCTGCTGTTGCACTCACAAAGCACTTGGGTAAGTTGGACTTGGAATTATAAGGCACAGCTGTTGCAAGGATCAGTGGAGCCATGTGGAAGTGAGAAGTTCGTGAGCCAGAAAAGTGTGGAAACTTTCAGTAGTGATTTCTGCAGCTGGGAATGAACTTTTCTTTTGCCGTTCAGCTCAGACAGACCTATTCTTGCTCCTTGCTGCTTCTGACAGGTTGAAAGCAGTGGAAGATTTTCAACCCCTAGCTACAGTGAAGGCTTGTCAGGAGTAGGTATGGCATTCTCTGTGTGCATACCTTTGTATCTAATTATTGTAGAGGAGGAACAGGAACAGCACAGGATGGAGCAAAGGGAAAACAGGCAGCATTTAACCAGCATGGACCTCACCAGATATTACCTCCACTCCCTCCATAGCATATGCAGGCAACATAAGTTTTTTGAGGACCTTAGTGTGGATATGTGTATAAGAGGCAATAGAATAGTTTTGCAACCTACTGCATGAGGTCCTGCAGCCACTGCCATCCGCCCACACTAACTTTCCCAATCACTGTGAAGGTGATGACTACATTCAACCTTTTGGCACAGGTCCACTAAAGGCAGTCTCTGTAACATCAGGCAGGCTGCAATATGAGCATGTATTCATTATATGATCGATGAGCGCTTTATTCCAATGCTCTCCTGGACAGACTCCCATCTTCCACCCTCCCTAAACTTCAGTTCATCCAAAGCTCTGTTGTGTGTACCCTAACTTGCACCAAGCCTCATTCACTCATCGCTGACCAATATTGGTTCACGGTTCAGCAACGCCTCAAATTTAAAATTCTCATCCTTGTTTTCAAATCTCTCCATGACCTCACCCAATTTTTGTAGTTTCCTCCAGCCCTACAACCTTACGAGAACTCTGCGTTCCTCCAATACTGGCCTCTTGTGCCTCCCTGATTTCCTTTCCGGCCGTGCCTTCAGCTGTCTAGGCACCAAGCTCTGAAATTCCCTCCCTAAATCTCTCTTCCTTAGACACTCCTTAAAACCTATTTCTTTGCCCAAGCTTTTGGTCACCTGACCTAATATCACCTTACGTAGCTCAGTTTTGTCTAATTCCATTCCTGTGAAGTGCTTTGGAACGTTTTACTACATTAAAGGTGCTATATAAATGCAAGTTGTTGCTGGTGATGCACCTTGCAGAACAGCTGGGGAATTTATTACTTCGTCTTTACAGCAAAGCAGCAGCGGGATAGGCATATCCGGTTTTATGCCGGCTTGTGATTATGCGATTCTTCATGGGATGCCATGGTGACACACATGGCATGGGTAATATTACCCCGACATTGCTATCTCCCACAGCAAGAGCAGAGTGACTCCCCCCTGAGCACCTTGGCCTTCTCCTCACAGGGCGTGATCTTTTTCAGGTTTTACGCCAGTCATTACTACAACGGATTTGCAAATGAGCTAACCCAAGAAATTCTTGTGTAAATACCTGTCCAGACCACTGAATGGCCTCATTTTGTGCTGTAAACTTCGACGGTTCTTTCTTTTTTTTTATTCACGATCAGGATTTTTACCTGTTGCACCCATGGGCATTTCAGCTCTGTTTTGCAAAATCTTCCTATATTGTAATATTTAACCACTTCAAATTTTATTGTGACTGCACAAATTAATTTGGTAGAATTCATGTTAACATTTGTATAAATTTATTGTTTCTTTAGAAATTTTGAAGAATCAGAAGATGAACTCCGAGAGCAGCTAGTGGAGTCCTTGCAAGATCTAATTATTCATCCAATGGAAAAAATAGAAGGTAGTGATGCGAAAGGAATCAGCCAAAGTACACCCGATGGGGAGAGAGAGCCGAAGAGTGAGGGCCATGGGGAAATGCTCGCTGCTGATACTGAAAGAAAGCCTGAGGAATGCTGTGATCAAAAGGACATATCTCCACCTGATCCAGAAAAGGATTGTACAGAACAAAATGTGACAACTGCCCAAGAATGATACACACAGTTAATCTGACGTTCTTACAACCGTTGAAATACCAGGAGTCACTTGAAACACAAGCAGACAGACTTTTCTGTCTAAAACTATACCTGTATTTCAAACAAAATCTTGTCTGAAAATGCATTGCTGAATGTTATGTGAATTTTCCATTTGACTATTAGACAACCACCAACTGCGAAACCTCTTCATATCATTATGCACTGAGGATATAATTAGTGTTATTCCCCATCCAGCTAACTTGTATAGTCATTATTAAAACAATCAGTAAAAATTAGTCATTTTTAGGAGTACCTTTCCAGTCATTTGAAAGTGGATCCGGAATCCAGACCAATCGGTGGCAGGGTCGTCCGGAATCTGTAAAATGTTCCAGAATCCGGACCCGCCGACCCTGGGGTTCCGGCACTACCCGACCTCTTCGACGTTCTTCCTCATCATTAGACAAAGTGTCAATCATTACACTTCGCTACCGCTGCCCTTACCTCGGGGCCTCACCACTGGCCCCCCCCGAACACCTCCTCCGTGACGGGGCCCGCCCGAGCACCTCCTCTTCGGCGGCGGGGACCGCCCAAACAGCTCCTCGGCGGCGGGTGTTTCTGGATTACTGACGTCAGAAGGACGATCGAAAGTCTGGAATCCAGAATGGCCTCAGTCCCAAGGGTTCCGGATTCTCGAGGCTGCACCTGTATCTTCTGATATATATCTTCAAAATTCAGTCTTGTCCTATTGTTGCTGCTGCAACTACTCTCCTTGCCATGGGTAGTTCTCATTGATGCTGCTCTTCAAAATTGTTATCAACAATATTTGCATGAACATTTTTATACCTTTTGGCTTTTCCAGTAAGGGTCACTAAGGATTTAAAAAGCCAAAAGGGATAAAAGTGTTCATGCAAATATTGTAAGTCTGCTGGCCTCCAATCAGTGTAATGACACGGAATACAGCAGTTTGCAGGAGAGTGACTCAGCAGCTATTGCTCATCGTCATCCAACAATGATAAGGTACTGCCTGGCAGGTTAGTGTATTAAAGACTATTATACGTCAATGTTCTAGCAGTGATTCATGATTTTTTCCTTTACACTTCCTGACACACAGATATATAGTTGGTAGATTGAGAAACAGCAAACAAGGTATCTGAAACTGCGCTGAACAACTTCAAATCTGATCTGAATAGATTTTCACTTATGGGTATATTAACTGTTGCTAATAGAAGTTTTGAAAGTTCTGAAAGTCAACATACACAAGTTTTTCATATTTATTTTCTCTTTCTCCCTGTACACAAATTAAGAGTGAAGTACAAGTTTGTTTTACAAGTACTTTATGTATATATAATATAGATTTCAACACAATGTAACATTTTCAAATATACACAAACCATAGCATTACAGGGCACTGTTTCACTTTCCTCCCAAGGGGGTGGGTGGGGAGACTGTTTCATTTATTTACATTGTTTAATAATTATGACATTATCTTGTGCTAAAAAATAGTTCCACAGCAGATATAAATGACGTTTCAAACTCCTGGTCGGAGAATCTGCTCACAGACTGGCGGGCATTCTTCTTAATCTCCAGCCTCTTTTCAGGTGACAGTGACAGAATGGTATTCACAGCGTCAGCATAACTTTCTTCGCTGTCTGCCAGGAAACCCGTCTCACCTCCATCATGTGGTATGACTATATCTAGCTTGGGGCCTCCTGAATTATGGGCCAGGATAATAGTTCCTGCTGCCATGCATTCAACCACACCTACAAATAAAATGCAGGATGATTAAATAGTCAGTTCAATAATGGAGACCATGCATTAGTCATGAATTGTAAGTCACAATAGTTACCACGGCTGGAAATATTTCATAGGTTGAATTAAATATCAGTTTGAAGTACAATTAACTTATTCTGTAAATAAAAACGCAGCTACATTTAAAACAAAAACTTAACAGGAGCTCCATTTAAATTGAACAACTGTACTGTAGCACCGGCAACACTAAACAGTCCGTTGTAAAATGGCAACCTGAATATTTCAAAACTATCAAGTACTGGGCCAGTAGATCTATAAATTCTGTCTCCACTGCCTACTTTTTCCAGGAAGGTTCTAGGCTCCCTCTGCACAGAAGCATTATGGTGTGTCACTACATTATGCCTGGATACAGATTTGTAACCAGGATTGCACACAGTGAGTTCCTGACCTTGGTCAGGCCCACCAAGGCTGTTAGTATAAAAAGCACCAAAACTCTACATACTCCACAAGACTCTGAAGGTTAAATGTCAGTTCAGAGGCTCTATTCTGGTCTCATTATTTAATAGCCTTAATTTTCCTTCACCCAACTGAAATTTCAATCTCCTTTTTGCCCACATCTCATCTTTCCTCAGTTGCTACTATTGAATAGATTGGTGAGGCTTTGCTGGGTTGTGGCAATAAAGCCTTAAGAATGAAAGTACTGCACCTCGAAATACCTCTTAATGGAAACAATCTCGTGGCAGCAAAACATTCTCTTTGCCTATTGTTCCTATTGCGTGAACAGTGCCTAAGGAATTAATTAACACCTAATCTAATACTTCCTTTAAACAGATGAATCATTAATTAGATCAAACTTAACCTGTAAACAGAAACCAGATACTGAAATTGTTTTAGGAATTCATTGCTTGCTACCTTCCAAATTAAGCACAAACATGATTGGAGCAGAGAGCAGGAGAGCCAATTGGCATGAATCTTGGAGGGAGAGCTGATGACAGTCCACTATTATGGAATATTACAACTAACACTGTTATACACAGCAAGGGATCATGCTAATTTACTCCAACCAGGAACATTCTTATAATTGTACAAAATGTTATGCACCAAGAATCGCTTTATAGCTATAATTAGTAATATGGACATGTTTGTTTAGAACTGCATTTGAAGTAGAGAGTTCACAATGTTTCTCAAGGCAGTTGGTGAGGCGCGAGTCCGGGGTCAGAGGCCTATAAAAGGCCCAGCGGGAGAGTGAGGGGGCGGCAGTTGGAGCAGCGCGAGTCCGGGGTCGGAGGCCTATAAAAGGTCCAGCGGGAGAGTGAGGCGGCGACAGTTGGAGCAGTGCGAGTCCGGGGTCGGAGACCTATAAAAGGCCCAGCGGGAGTGTGAGGCGGCGGCAGTTGGAGCAGCGCGAGTCCGGGGTTGGTGAGGCCTATAAAAGGCCCAGCGGGAGAGTGAGGCGGCGACAGTTGGAGCAGCGCGAGTCCGGGGTTGGTGAGGCCTATAAAAGGCCCAGCGGGAGAGTGAGGCGGCGACAGTTGGAGCAGCGCGAGTCCGGGGTTGGTGAGGCGTGACTTGTGCAGCTACAGGGAGAAGGCAAAAAAGAAATAAAAAGAAACAGAAAGGTGACGTCATAGCCAAAGGGGTTAATTGATTGGCTGGTGATTGGTGAATAGTTTTTCTTTCTTCTCTTTAACAGTGAGTAAACTTTAACATTATTGTTGCCTATCTAAAGGTTAAGTCATGGCAGAAGAGCTCGGTCGCGTGTTATGCTCCTCCTGTACCATGTGGGAACTCAGGAACGACTCCAGTATCCCTGACGACTACGTGTGCAGGAAGTGTATCCACCTCCAGCTCCTGACGGTTCGCGTTGCGGAGTTGGAGCTGAGGGTGAATTCACTCTGGAGCATCCACGATGCTGAGAATGACGTGAGTAGCACGTGTAACGAGTTGGTCATACCACAAGAGAAGGGTCCACAGCCAGATAGGGAATGGAAGACCAGCAGGAAGAGCAGTGCAAAGAAGGTAGTGCAAGGGTCCCCTGTGGTCATCCCCCTGCAAAACAGATACACTGCTTTGAGTACTGTTGAGGGAGATGACTCATCAGGGGAGGGCAGCAGCAGCCAAGTTCATGGCACCGTGGCTGGCTCTGTTGCACAGGAGTGGAGGAAAAAGAGTGGGAGAGCGATAGTGATAGGGGATTCAATTGTTAGGGGAATAGATAGGCATTTCTGCGGCTGCAACCGAGGCTCCAGGATAGTATGTTGCCTCCCTGGTGCAAGGGTCAAGGATGTCTCGGAGCGGGTGCAGGACATTCTAAAAAGGGAGGGAGAACAGCCAGTTGTCGTGGTGCACAATGGTACCAACGACATAGGTTAAAAAAAAAGGGATGAGGTCCTACGAAACGAATTTAAGGAGCTAGGAGCTAAATTAAAAAATAGGACCTCAAAAGTAGTAATCTCGGGATTGCTACCAGTACCACAGAGTAGGAATCGCAGGATAGCACAGATGAATACGTGGCTTGAGCAGTGGTGCTGCAGGGAGGGATTCAAATTCCTGGGGCATTGGAACCGGTTCTGGGGGAGGTGGGACCAGTACAAACCGGACGGTCTGCACCTGAGCAGGACCGGAACCAATGTCCTAGGGGGATTGTTTGCTAGTACTGTTGGGGAGGAGTTAAACTAATATAGCAGGGGGATGGGAACCAATGGAGGGAGACAGAGGGAAACAAAAAGGAGATAAAAGCAAAAAACAGAAAGGAGATGAGAAAAAGTGGAGGACAGTGAAACGCAAGACAAAGAACAAAAAGGGCCACTGTACAACAAAATTCTAAAAGGACAAAGGGTGTTAAAAAAACAAGCCTGAAGGCTTTGTGTCTTAATGCAAGGAGTATCCGTAATAAGGTAGATGAATTAACTGTGCAAATAGATGTTAACAAATATGATGTGATTGGGATTACGGAGACGTGGCTCCAGGATGATCAGTGCTGGGAACTCAACATCCAGGGGTATTCAACATTCAGGAAGGATAGAATAAAAGGAAAAGGAGGTGGGGTAGCATTGCTGGTTAAAGAGGAGATTAATACAATAATCAGGAATGACATTAGCTTGAATGATGTGGAATCTATATGGGTAGAGCTGCAGAACACCAAAGGGCAAAAAACGTTAGTGGGAGTTGTGTACAGACCTCCAAACAGTAGTAGTGATGTTGGGGAGGGCATCAAACAGGAAATTATGGGTGCATGCAATAAGGGTGCAGCAGTTATAATGGGTGACTTTAATATGCACATAGATTGGGCTAACCAAACTGGAAGTAATAACGTGGAAGAGGATTTCCTGGAGTGCATAAGGGATGGTTTTCTAGACCAATATGTCGAGGAACCAACTAGGGGAGAGGCCATCTTAGACTGGGTGTTGTGTAATGAGAGAGAATTAATTAGCAATCTCGTTGTGCAAGGCACCTTGGGGAAGAGTGACCATAATATGGTGGAATTCTACATTAGGATGGAGAATGAAACAGTTAATTCAGAGACCATGGTCCAGAACTTAAAGAAGGGTAACTTTGAAGGTATGAGGCGTGAATTGGCTAGGATAGATTGGCGAATGATACTTGAGGGGTTGACCGTGGATGGGCAATGGCAGACATTTAGAGACCGCATGGATGAACTACAACAATTGTACATTCCTGTCTGGCATAAAAATAAAAAAGCGAAGGTGGCTCAACCGTGGCTATCTAGAGAAATCAGGGATAGTATTAAAGCCAAGGAAGTGGCATACAAATTGGCCAGAAATAGCAGCGAACCCAGAGACCGGGAGAAATTTAGAACTCAGCAGAGGAGGACAAAGGGTTTGATTAGGGCAGGGAAAATGGAGTACGAGAAGAAGCTTGCAGGGAACATTAAGACGGATTGCAAAAGTTTCTATAGATATGTAAAGAGAAAAAGGTTAGTAAAGACAAATGTAGGTCCCCTGCAGTAAGAATCAGGGGAAGTCATAACGGGGAACAAAGAAATGGCGGACCAATTGAACAAGTACTTTGGTTCGGTATTCACTAAGGAGGACACTAACAACATTCCGGATAAGAAGGGTCAGAGGGTCTAGTAAGGAGGAGGAACTGAGGGAAATCCTTATTAGTCGGGAAATTGTGTTGGGGAAATTGATGGGATTGAGGGCCGATGGATCTCCAGGGCCTGGTGGACTGCATCCCAGAGTGCTTAGGGAGGTGGCCTTGGAAATAGCGGATGCATTGACAGTCATTTTCCAACATTCCATTGACTCTGAATCAGTTCCTATCGAGTAGAGGGTGGCCGGTGTGGCCCCACTTTTTGGGAAAGGAGGGAGAGAGAAAACGGGGAATTATAGACCGGTCAGCCTGACATCGGTGGTGGGTAGGATGATGGAGTCAATTGTTGGGGATGTCATAGCAGCGCATTTGGAAAGAGGCGACATGATGGGTCCAGGTCGGCATGGATTTGTGGGGTGGGGGGGGGGGGTCGTGCTCGACGAATCTTCTGGAATTTTTTGAGGATGTTTCCAGTGAAGTGGACAGGGGAGAACCATTTGATGTGGTGTGTTTGGACTTTCGGAAGGCTTTCGACAAGGTTCCACACAGGAGATTGATGTGTAGGGTTAAGGCGCATGGGATTGGGGGTGGTGTGCTGACATGGATTGGGGGATGGTTATCGGACAGGAAGCAGAGAGTAGGAGTCGATGGGTACTTTTCAGAATGGCGGGCGGTGGCTGGTGGGGTGCCGCAGGGTTCTGTGCTGGGGCCCCAGCTGTTTACACTGTATATTGATGATTTGGACGGGGGGACTGGGTGTGGTATCTCCAGGTTTGCGGATGACACTGGGTTCGGTGACGGTGTGAGCTGCGAGGAGGATGCTGTGAGGCTGCGGAGCGGCTTGGATGGGTTGGGTGAGTGGGCAAATGCATGGCAGATGAAGTATGGTGTGGATAGGTGTGAGGTTGTCCACTTTGGTGGTAGAAACAGGGAGACAGACTGTTATCTGAGTGGTGGCGGATTGGGGGGGGGTGCGGCGAGACCTGGGTGTCATGGTACATCAGTCATTGGGGGTTGGCATGCGGGTGCAGTGGGCGGTTGAGAGGGCGGGTGGCGTGTTGGCCTTCGTGGCGAGGGGATTTGAGTGCAGGGGCAGGGAGGTGTTGCTGCGGTTGTGCAGGGCCTTGGTGAGGCCACACCTGGAGTGTTGTGTGCAGTTTTGGTCTCCTAACTTGAGGGGGGACGTTCTTGTTGTTGGGGGGGTGCAACGAGGGTTCACCGGACTGATTCCCGGGATAGCGGGACTGACCTATCGGGGGGGACTGGGTCAGCTGGGCTTGTATTCGCTGGAGTTCGGAGGAATGGGAGGGGACCTTATAGAAACGTTTAAAATTCTGATGGGTTTAGACGGGTTGGATGCGGGAGGAATGTTCGCAGTGTTGGGGAGGTCCAGAGCCAGGGGTCACGGTCTGGGGATGGGGGGGTAGGCCATTTGGGACCAGGATGAGGAGAAACTTCTTCACCCAGAGAGTGGTGAACCTGTGGAATTTTCTACCACAGAAAGTTGTTGAGGCCAGTTCGCTGGGTGTATTCAAGAGGGAGTTGGATGTAGTCCTTACTACTAAGGGGATCGGGGGGTGTGGCAGGAAAGCAGGAATGTGGTACTGAAGTTGCATGTTCAGCCATGAACTCATTGGATGGCGGTGCAGGCTCGAAGGGCCGAATGGCCTGCTCCTGCACCTATTTTCTATGTTTCTATACAAGGTTCTTTAAAATGACCTACAAGTCAAAATAAGAGTACACTAATCTAGCGACAATCATCCCTGAAATATAGTCAATATTAAAGTAAAGTGTACATGATTGTATAGCATTCTCACCTATACCAAAATGTTCATTCCACATGGTGTGCAGTCCAATGGTGGCTTCAGATAGATATTTTTTAAGTTCTTCAAATGAAATGTTAATCTTAAACTCAACATGTTCTTTAACTCCCAGATTCTCACACAGTTCTTTTAGGCGAGATACTCGCTTTTCATCATCTGTGTTACGGCAACCTCCAATCAGTATTAGTTTCACAGCTAACTGCTGAGCACTCTTCATCTGAAGGAACTGATGGAATGCTTTGATTTGTAGAGAATGGTCCTTCTCTGGACGAAACTGGCCAATTGAAACAATGGAATGTTCTGTCTTTTTACTGTCATCTTCTAACGGAATATCCAAAAACGTCTGTACATCACAAGGTGGGCAGACAACGTGGGTCCGGTCACCAGCTTTCCAAAGAGCAAGGATATGATTCAGAGTCCATGTAGAATTTACCATTATAATGTCACTGCAAGAACCAACCAATCCATACATCCAAGCAAAGATGTAGTAGTAGACAAGTTTGAGATTGCTCAGTATAGGATTTGTAGATATAAAAGCTGCATTGTTAAACCTTGGATTCCTGTCCCTCACCACAGAAAGCATGTCTGTGCTAATAGTAGGATAGTGAACATAGCACCCCACTTGGCAGCCTCCCAAGTACTTGAAGAGGGGAAGTGTGTACGCATAGCCCATGGAATCTATAAAGATATCAGGAACACACTTCATAAGGGCCTCCCATCCAAACAAAACAGACCCCAGACTTTGACCTAGCAGAGTAAAATATGGATAATGCCTTGCTTCCACAAGATATCGCTTTTCAAGGAAAATGAACTGAACAGGTTGAGGTAGTTTGATATTAAAACGTCTGTAAGCTCCATCAAGAATTTCTTGACCCGTGGCATCCTGATCTCCAGTATAAATGACAATTATAATATCTTTGTAACTGTGAATGTCAAAAAAAGTTATCTTTTAGAACAGGACAATTGCTGACTTTGACATTTAAATGGCAGTAAGTAGTGTTACAGAAAATACTTCGCAGGATACTTGACAGTTCTGTTATACAGAAGGATACATTAGCAATATTGGTGATGTGATGCCATAACTACAATAGTGAACCTATCAGGCATTTTAAATTTGTCTTAATTTTAATTACAAAACAAAATGAAAAATTTGCAAAACCGGATTGCAAACTTCACATTTATGCAAATATTTGCTGCAGTATAAACCTTCTCCAACGTGGATTACATTATGGAAATGTTTGCACAACTTGCATTAATATAGTGCCTTTAATGTAGGAAAATAATGTCCCAGAAATGCTCGGGAACCAAGGGTCTAGTAAACAAGAGGAATTAAAGGAAATGATTATTAATAAGAAAATAGTGCTGGAGAAACTAATGGGACTGAAGGCCGATAAATCCCCAGGGCCTGATGATCTGCATCTCAGAGTACTAAAAGAGGTAGCCATGGAAATAGTGGATGCATTGGTTGTCACCTTCCAAAATTTTATAGATTATGGAACAGTTCCTGCAGATTGGAGGATGGCAAATGTAACCCCACTATTTAAAAAAGGAGGGAAGAGAGAAAACAGGGAACTACAGACCGGTTAGCCTATCAGTAGTAGGGAAAATGCTAGACTCTATTATAAAAGGATGTGATAATTGCACACTTAGATAATATCAATGGGATTAGACAAAGTCAACATGGATTCATGAAAGGAAAATCATGTTTGACAAACCTACTGGAGTTTTTTTGAGAATGTAACTGATAGAATAGATAAGGGAGAACCAGTGGATGTAGTGTATTTCGATTTTCAGAAGGCCTTTGATAAAGTCCCACATAAGAGGTTAGTGTGCAAAATTAAAGCACATGGGATTGGGGGTAATGTACTGGCATGGATTGAAAATTGGCTAACTGACAGGAAACAGTGAGTTGGAATAAACGGGTCTTTTTCAGGGCGGCAGGCAGTGACTAGTGGGGTACCACAGGGATCAGTGCTTGGGCCCCAGTTATTCACATACATATGTGTGTATATACACACACACACACACACACACACACACATATATATATATATACATATACACACATACACATATATACACTATATTTCCAAGTTTGCCGACAACACAAAACTAGGTAGGATTGTGAGTTGCGAGGAGGATGCAAAGACGCTGCAATGTGATTTAGATAGGTTGAGCGAGTGGGCAAACACATGGCAGATGCAGTATAACATGGATAAATGTGAAGTTATCCACTTTGGTAAGAAAAACATACAGGCAAAGTATTATTTAAAATGGTGATAGCTTGGAAAATGTCGATGTTGTACAAGGGCACCCAGGTCCTTTTGTACAGTCATTGAAAGCAAACATGCAGGTGCAGCAAGCAATTAGGAAGGCAAATGGTATGTTGGCCTTCATTGCAAGAGGATTTGAGTACAGGAGCAAGGATGTCTTATTACAGTTATACAGGGCCTTGGTGAGACCACACCTGGAGTATTGAGTGCAGTTTTGGTCTCCTTACCTAAGAAAGGATATACTTGCCATAGAGGGAGTGCAGCAAAGGTTCACCAGACAGATTCCTAGGATGGCAGGACTGTCGTATGAGGAGAGATTGTGTCGACTAGGCCTGCATTCACTAGAGTTTAGAAGAATGAGAGGAGATCTCATTGAAATGTATAAAATTCTGACAGGGTTGGATAAACTGGATATGGAGAGGATGTTTCCCCTAGCTGGGAAGTCTAGAACAAGGGGTCACAGTCTCAGGATACGGGATAGGAAATTTAGGACTGAGACAAGGAGAAATGTTTTCACTCAGAGGGTGGTGAACTTGTGGAATTCTTTACCACAAAAGGCTGTGGAGGCCAAGTCACTGAATATATTTAAGAAGGATAAGATAGATTTCTAGGCACAAAAGGCACCAAGGAGTTTGGGGAAAAAGCGGGAATATGGTGTTGAGATAGAGGATCAGCCATGATCATATTGAATGGCGGTGCAGGCTCGAAGGGCCGAATTGCCTACTACTGCTCCTATTTTCTATGTTTCTAAGGCCTAGCCTTAGCTGTTAACGGATATGATGTAATTGGGATTACGGAGACATGGCTCCAGGGTAACCAAAGCTGGGAACTCAACATTCAGGGGTATTCAATATACAGGAAGAATAGACAGAAAGAAAAAGGAGGTGGGGTAGCGTTACTGGTTAAAGAGGAGATTAACGCAATAGTAAGGAAGGACATTAGCTTGGATGATGTGGAATCTATATGGGTAGAGCTGCAAAACACCAAAGGCAGAAAACGTTAGTGGGAGTTGTGTACCGATCACCAAACAGTAGTAATGAGGTTGGGGATGACATCAAACAGGAAATTAGGGATGCGTGCAATAAAGGTACAGCAGTTATCATGGGTGACTTTAATCTACATATAGATTAGGCTAACCAAACTGGTAGCAATACTGTGGAGGAAGATTTCCTGGAGTGTGTAAGGGATGGTTTTCTAGACCAATATGTTGAGGAATCAACTAGAGAGCAGGCCACCCTAGACTGGGTCTTGAGTAATGAGAGGGGATGAATTAGCAATCTTGTCGTGCAAGGCCCCTTGGGGAAGAGTGAGCATAATATGGTAGAATTCTTCATTAAGATGGAGAATGACACGGTTAATTCAGTGACTAGGGTGCTGAACTTAAAGAAAGGTAACTTCGATGGTATGAGTCGTGAATTGGCTAGGATAGACTGGCGAATGATACTTAAAGGGTTGACGGTAGACAGGCAATGGCAGATATTTAAAGATCACATGGATGAACTACAACAATTGTACATCCCTGTCTGGCGTAAAAATAAAACAGGGAAGCTGGCTCAACCATGGCGAACAAGGGAAATTAGGGATAGTGTCAAATCCAAGGAAGACACGAATAACCTCCCGAAAATACTCGTGGACCAAGGATCTAGCGAGAAGGAGGAACTGAGGGAAATCCTTATTAGTCAGGAAATGGTGTTATAGAGAAATTGATGGGATTGAAGGCCGATAAATCCCCATGGCCTGATAGTCTGCATCCCAGAGTACTTAAGGAAGTGGGCCCAGAAATAGTAGATGCATTGGTGATCATTTTTCAACATTCCATGGACTCTGGATCAGTTCCTATGGATTGGAGGGTAGCTAATGTAACCCCACTTTTTAAAAAAGGAGGGAGCGAGAAAACAGGGAACTATAGCCTGACATCGGTGGTGGGGAATCAATTATTAAAGATATAATAGCAGCGCATTTGGAAAGCAGTGACAGGATCGGTCCAAGTCAGCATGGATTTATGAAAGGGAAATCGTGCATGACAAATGTTCTAGAATTTTTTGAGGATGTAACTAGGAGAGTGGATAAGGGAGAACCAGTGGATGTGGTGTATTTGGACTTTCAAAAGGCTTTTGACAAAGTCCCACACAAGAGATTAGTGCACAAAATTAAGGCACATGGGATTGGGGATAATGTATTAATTGACATGGATAGAGAACTGGTTGGCAGACAGGAAGCAGAGAGTGGGAATAAAAGGGTCCTTTTCAGAATGGCAAGCAGTGACTAGTGGGGTACCACAAGATTCAGTGCTGGGACCCCAGCTATTTACAATATAGATTAATGATTTGGACGAAGGAATTGAGTGTAATATCTCCAAGTTTGCAGATGACACCAAGGTGGGTGGCAGTGTGAGCTGTGAGGAGGATGCTAAGAGGCTGCAGGGTGACTTGGACAGGTTAGGTGAGTGGGCAAATGCATGGCAGATGCAGTATAATGTGGATAAGTGTGAGGTTATCCACTTTGGTGGCAAAAACAGGAAGGCAGATTATCTGAATGGTGACAGATTAGTAAAAGGGGAGGTGCAACGAGACCTGGGTGTCCTGGTACATCAGTCATTGACAGTAGGCATACAGGTACACAGCAGGCAGTAAAGAAAGCAAATGGCCTTCATAGCGAGAGAATTTTAGTATAGGAGCAGGGAGGTGTTGCTGGTTGTACAGGGCCTTGGTGAGACCACACTTTGACATTCTTGCTATTGAGAGGGTGCAGCAAAGGTTCACCAGACTGATTCCCGGGATGGCAGGACTGACATATAAAGAAAGACTGGATCGACTAGGCTTATATTTGCTGGAATTTAGAAGAATGAGAGGGGATCTCATAGAAACATATAAAATTCTGACGGAATTGGACAGGTTAGATGCAGGAAAAATGTTCCCGATGTTGGGGAAATCCAGAACCAGGGGTCACAGTCTAAGGATAAGGGATAAGCCATATAGGACCGAGATGAGGAGAAACTTCCTCACTCAGAGAATTGTGAACCTGTGGAATTCTCTACCACAGAAAGTCGTTGAACCCAGTTCGTTGGATATATTCAAAAGGGAGTTAGATGTGGCCCTTACAGCTAAAGGGATCGGGGGGTATGGAGAGAAGGCAGGAGTGGGGTACTGAAGTTGCATGATCAGCCATGATCATATTGAATGGTGGTGCAGGCTCAAAGGGCCGAATGGCCTGCTCCTGCACCTAGTTTTTATGAAGGCAATGGTGAGGTGAAGGAAGTGGGGGATTCATAGGAGGCCAGAGTTGGAGGAAAGCAGAGTCCTCGGAAAAGCTGGAAGAGGTCACAGATAAGGAGGAGGAAGGCCAGGGAGAGATCTGAACACAAGGATGAGAATTTTAAAATCAAGGCATTGCTGGGTTGTGAATTTGCCGGGTTGTGAATTTGCCTTTTACCAATTTGTACCCATGATCCCTCGTTCTACCGTCATGATTGAACTTGAAATAATGCTCAGGATTACTTTTTCTATTTCACTTAGTATTCTATATATTTAAAATTATTCCACAATTATATTATTCTTTGGATACAAGTGACCAAAAATACCAGTTAGACTCCAAATGAAGAAATTGGGACTCACCTCTTCTGCAACGCTCTTATTGCACACCATAACACCCTTTCTCCTCCACCCCCAGCATTGCAGTATGGGTGAAAGAATGCCACCACTAGAGGGGTCTTGTCATCTTTTCTCAGACTTTGAGATATTTTTTTCTTTGGACAAATCCAGAATCGAATATACAACAAAACAACAATGAGGATGACCGATAAACCAGTGGTTACGAAAAGCATAGGAATGATCAGTGAAAACATAAACCTAACAGAAAGAACAACAGGTTAGTAACAGCTAATCATTTTAGAGATAGAATTTCATATATTGCAAATGTATATAAATTCATGTATTACAATTAAATTTTTCTTGCCACCACTGCTGGTAAACTTTTTCCAGATTGGATACCTGTTCAGATAAATGCTGCTCTGCAGACAGCCACATGAAGGCACAGAGTCTGTTGGGGTGACTGCATCTCTTTTTTCATATTTTGAAGAAAGATTGAGCAGGTTGGGCCAACACTCATTGGAGTTTAGAAGAACGAGATGTGATTTTATTGAAACGTATAAGATTCTGAGGCGGCTAGACTAGTTGGATGCAGCAGGGAGGATGTTTCCCCTGTGGGGGAATCTAGAACTAGGGGGCATAGTTTCAGAATAAGGGATCGCCCGTTTAGAACTGAGATAAGAACAAAAGAAATAGAAACAGGAGTAGACCATACGGCCCCTCGAGCCTGCTCCGCCATTCAATATCATGGCTGATCTGATCATGGACTCAGTTCCACTTCCCTGCCCACTCCCCATAAGCCCTTATCGTTTAAGAAACTGTCTATTTCTGTCTTAAATTTATTCAATGTCCCAGCTTCCACAGCTCTCTGAGGCAGCGAATTCTATAGAAGAAATTTCTCCTCATCTGTTTTAAATGGGCGGCCCCTTATTCTAAGATCATGCCCTCTAGTTCTAGTCTCCTCCATCAGTGGAAACATTCTCTCTGCATCCACCTTGTCAAGCCCCCTCATAATCTTATACGTTTCGATAAGATCACCTCTCATTCTACTGAACTCCAATGAGTAGAGGCCCAACCTACTCAACCTTTCCTCATAAGTCAACCCCCTCAGCCCCAGAATCAACCTAGTGAACCTTCTCTGAACTGCCTCCAAAGCAAGTATATCCTTTCGTAAATATGGAAACCAAAACTGCACGCAGTATTCAAGATGTGGCCTCACCAAAACCTTGTACAGCTGTAGCAAGATTTCCCTGCTTTTATACTCCATCCCCTTCGCAATAAAGGCCAAGATACCATTGGCCTTCCTAATCACTTGCTGTATCTGCATTTCATCCTTTTGCGTTTCATGCACAAGTACCCCCAGGTCCCGCTGTACTGCGGCACTTTGCAATCTTTCTCCATTTAAATAATAACTTGCTCTTTGATTTTTTTCTGACCTCACACTTTCAACATTATACTCCAGCTGCCAAATTTTTGCCCACTTACTTAGCATGTCTCTGTCCTTTTGCAGATTTTGTGTGTCCTCCTCACACATTGCTTTTCCTTCCATCTTTGTATCGTCAGCAAACTTGGCTACTTTACACTCAATCCCTTCTTCCAAGTCATTAATATAGATTGTAAATAGTTGGGGTGCCAGCACTGATCCCTGCGGCGCCCCACTAGTTACTGGTTGCCAACCAGAGAATGAACCATTTATTCCGACTCTCTATTAGTTAGCCAATCCTCTTTCCATGCTAATATATTACCCCCAAACTTGTGAACTTTTATCTTGTGCAGTAACCTTTTATGTGGCACCTTGTCAAATGCCTTCTGGAAGTCCAAATACACCACATCCACTGGTTCCCCTTTATCCAGCTTGTTCATTGCATCCTTAAAGAACTCCAGCAGATTTGTCAAACATGACTTCCCCTTCATAAATCCTCTGCCTGACCGAATTTTGCTTTTCCAAATGTCCTGCTACTGCTTCTTTAATAATGGACTCCAACATTTCCCAACCATGTTAGGCTAACTGGTCTATAGTTTCCTGCTTTTTGTCTGCCTCCTTCTTTAAATAGGGGCGTTACATTTGCAGTTTTCCAATCTGCTGGGACCTCCCCAGAATCTAGGGAATTTTGGTAAATTACAACCAATGCATCCACAATCCCTGCCGCTACTTCTCTTAAGACCCGAGGATGCAAGCCATCAGGTCCAGGGGATTTATCTGCCTTTAGTAACATTATCTTACTGAGTACCACCTCCTTAGTGATTGTGGTAAATTCCTCCCCCCCCCCCCCCCCCACTATAGCCCCTTGACTATCCACTGTTGGAATACTGTTAGTGCCCTCTACCCTAAAGACTGATACAAAATATTTGTTCAGAGTTTCTGCCATCTCCGTGTTCCCCATTACTAATTCCCCGGTCTCGTCCTCTAAGGGACCAACATTTACTTTAGCCACCCTTTTCCCTTTTTATATACCTATAGAAACTCTTGCTATCTGTTTTTATATTTTGTGCTAGTTTACTTTCATAGTCTATCTTCCCTTTCTTAGTCATTTTTTTTAGTCGTTCTTTGCTGGCTTTTAAAAACTTCCCAGTCTTCTGTCCTCCCAGTAGTTTTGGCCACTTTGTATGCCCTTGTTTTTAGTTGGATACCGTCCTTAATTTATTTCTTTAGTTAACTACGGATGGCTATCTTTTCGCTTATACCCTTTCCTCCTCACTGGAATATATTTTTCTTGAGAGTTGTGAAATAGCTCCTTCAATGTACACCACTATTCATCAACCGTCCTACACTTTAATCTATTTTCCCAGTCCACTTTACCCAACTCTGCCCTCATACCTTCACAGTCTCCTTTATTTAAGCTTACTACGCTGGTTAGAGATCCAACTTTCTCATCCTCCATCTGAATTTGAAATTCAACCATGCTATGATCACTCATTCCGAGGGGATCCTTTACTTGGAGATTGTTTATTAATCCTGTCTCATTACACAGGACCAGATCTAAGTTAGCCTGCTCCCTGGTTGGTTCCGTTACATACTGCTCACGGAACCCATCCCTTATGCACTCGATGAACTCTTCCTCAAGGTTACTCTGACCAATTTGATTTGTCCAATCAATATGGAGGTTAAAATCACCCATGATTATTGCTGTTCCCTTTTTACAAGCCCCCACTATTTCCTGGTTTATGCTCCGACCAACAGAGTTGCTACTGTTAGGGGGCCTATAGACTCTGCCCATCAGTGACTTTTTCCCCTTATTGTTCCTTATCTCCACCCAAACTGTTTCAACACTCTTATCATTTGAGCCAATATCGTTTCTTACTATTGCAGTGATTCCATCCTTTATCAATAGAGCTACCCCACCTCCTTTGGAGGAAGAGGAATTTCTTTTGAGGGTCCTAAATCTGTGGAATTCTCTGCCCCAGAGAGCTGTGGAGGCTGGGTCATTGAATATATTTAAGGTGGAGATAGACAGATTTTTTTAATGATAAGGGAGTCAAGGGTTATGGGGAGCGGGCAGGGAAGTGGAGTTGAGGTCAAGATCAGATCAGCCATGATCTTATTGAATGGCAAAGCAGACTCGAGGGGCCGTATGGCCTACTCCTGCTCCTATTTCTTATGTTCATACTCTCTCACATAGGAAATGACTGACCTTTTGGCCAGCAGCTTCCCACAACAGAATGGCGGTAGTTTAACAAATTGGACCACTCTGTCATCTCCCATAATCTGTCCAAAGCACCTAAAAACCTGGAACAATTTATCTTTTCACGCATATACACAAGGAGACTTGCATATAATACCAAGCTAATTCAGAGACCATTATCACATTCAGAGGAAAGTAGTGTGCTGATTCATTTTGAATGGAAACAGAACAGGTGACTAGCATGCAGGCATGCTACCACCCCATGTTGGTAATTGATCAAATAGAGTAAGGTAAGAAATATTGCACGACATCGAGAGGGAGGGTAATTTTAACTTTTGGCGATGACATAAAATGGTGTGATATCAGATCAATCGTCCAATTTTCCTTTCATTGAAGTCAATGGAAAGAAAAAAAAAAATCGGGCGGGGTATATAATGGGCTATATTGCCCGTTTTATGCCGTTGCTGAAAATTCCCTTCAGCTATCTCGGCCCCAAGATACTGAGAATCTTATTTCCAATCAACTTTGCAGAGTCTGAAAATGTGCAATTTGTTCATGTAGAATGCTTCTCAAGACTGTCAACATTGGAGCTAATGTTAGGAGCAATGTCCATGAGCAGCAAGTGACAGAGATTGTGAACAGATAGAACAATATGACCAAAATTTAACTTTTAAATTCTAAACATCAAAACAGTGCAAAATTTTAAATCAATATTCATGAGATGTGGCAGGAGTACTCTGATTATAAAGCTCACGCCTAACATTTAGAACAATCAACATCAGAGAAATGTTAATGACACTTACAAGAGCATTAGATTGGAAAGCCACTTCAATATATACAGCTATGTGAGCTTCAGAAATCTGTTTGATAGTTGCATGTACATCAAGACAAGTCAAGAGAAAGACCATTCAGCCCATCAAAGCTGAAACCTCAAAAATACCCCAACACTCCCATCTTAGTCTCCAGTTGCTTTTTGAACAATGCTTTCTATTGTCCCCAATATCCTGATCTGGCAAAATGTTTTAAACTAGTTCAGATTTTTTTTTTTTTGATGACTGACTTGTTACCTCTAGACTTGACTATCCCAATGCACTCCTGACTTGTCTCCCACATTCAACACTACGTAAACTAGAGGTGATCCAAAACTCGGCTGCCCATGTCCTAACTCGCACCGAGTCTCGCTCACACATCACCCCTGTGCTCACTGACCTACACTGATTCCCAGTTAGGCAACACCTAGAGTTCAAAATTCTCATCCTTGTTTTCAAATCCCTCCATGGTCTCGCCCCTCCCTATCTCTGTCATCTCTTCCAGCCCCACAATCCTCAGTGTCTGCACTCCTTTAATTCTTACCTCTTGAGCATCCCTGATTATAATTGCTCCACCATTGGTGGCCGTGCCTTCAGTTGCCGAGGCCCCAAGCTCTGTAATTCCCTCCCTGACTTGGATATATATAGGTGATGAAAAGGCTTTAGGGATTCAGGAGATGAGTTATTTGCCGCAGAATGTGGGAATGAAGCAAAAAGGACGTAAAAGGAACAAAGAATTATGGGTTTATACATAGCGACACTGAATTCAAAAGCAAGGAAGCAAAGTAGATTTGCACAAGACTTTGGTTAGATCGCAGTGGAATATGGCATGGAATTCAGAGCCCCCATTATGGGAAGGATATTAGAGCCATGGAAAGGATAGAGCAAATTTAGTAAAATGATAACAGGAATGAAAAGCAGCAGTAATGAAGAAAGGCTAAAAAAATTGACTTTCCACTGGAACAGAAATGATTAAGAGGGGTCTAATTTGGATTTTCATGGTCATATAAGGTTTTCAGAAAGGAAAATTGTGCAAGATTGATTCCACTGTTTGGCGAATTGGTAACAAGGGAAATTGGCCCAAGAAACTTCATCGTCACTGGGTCAAAATTCTGGAACTCCCTACTTAACAGCACTGTGGGAGTACTTCGCCACATGGACTGCAGTGATTCAAGAAGGCGGCTCACCCTTACCTTTTCAAGGGCAATTAAGGATGGGCAATAAATGCTGGCCTTGCCAGTGATACCTACATCCTGTGAATTAATAAATATATAGGGGTCGAAATTCCATTTCTAACGCCACCAGTTAACGCTGGAGAGGGGCGGCTAACAGGCGGCTAAGTGCTTACCGTCGGCGGGGATCAGATTCCTCGGCTCGCGGGAAATTTAGTTGGGTGATGGGGTGGCGCCAAGAGATGCCGCTGTGCGCTCTGCCGCCACCCATGTGGTGACGTCATCGAGCATGCAATGCCCCTTTGACGTTGCGGCTGAAAAATTAGTACGGTGGCCTTACACGCATGCGTTTGTACAGCCTGGAAAAGCTGTCGGGACATTGGGGATCCCAGGGCGGTAGCATCCAGAGATTAAGGTAAGTTATCTTTAATTTTTTCAGTATTTATGTGTTAATGGCACCAGTGGGAAAGTGTGGGCGTGGGGCAGATATATTTTCAGAAACTTTTTTTTCACTTTTTCCAACTCGCATGCCGGCAGCTACCAACTGGAAATTCAGTCGGCCTCCTGAGCTACCGCTCTGTTGGTGCCCGAGAATGAGTGTGCAATGCCACTTTTAGCACTGCTCTCATCTTTGGGCGGCAAAACTGAATTTGGCAGTTTGAGGTGGTGATTGCTGGCTGGCGTTAAAATCTCCACTCAGCCAATGTCACCACCTCAAAAATGGTGATATCGAATTTCGACCGCCATATCAATTTAAAATGCCTAATTTTGCTTTCACAGCTTTTATATCAAATATTAGAAAATATGGATTTTGGGTTTCCCTAAACCAATGAACAACAGACTTACTGCTGGGTTTAATTTTGTTGTTGGTACATCTGATCGCACAAAAACCCTCATTTTTCTCATCAATAGTGGTTTCTGGCCATGGCGATGTAAGGGGGAATAAAAGTAAAAGTGATTTAATGATGAATGTAACAAAGAAAATCCATAATAATTTAAACAAATTTGGAAGATTGTTGTTATTTGTATCTTTATCACTTTATTATGGAAATGATTTCAGTAAAAATGTTCTTATTTCAGTTTGAGGCTAATAATTTGCATGAATTAGTGGTGAAGATCTGCAGAGGTCGCTATGTTCCGATAAATCCCAGATATACTTACGACATGCGGATCTTATTGGCCCAGCTGTTTAAAGTTAACCCCCGTGATCGGCCATCCATCAATTCAATTTAAAAAAAGCAGTTCTTAGAAAAGCGTATTAGAAAATACCTAAGCCCTGAGGTAAGTTTGTTCTTTTAAACTTTATTTGGTGTATAAGCTATTTTCAGTAGGTCTGCAGTAAGTTTTATTTAATGTCCCTTTTAAAATAAGAATGTTAATGATATTGTCTAGAGGTCCACATGCAGTGAGATAGCGTATATCATATTTTATTGGAAGATAAATTAACCACATGGACTTCATTACCATTTGGTCAGGTGTTACAATCAACATCTCCTGAATCAGTCATTAAAACCTAGAAATTGCTGTCAAAAATGAAAGACTTAATCATGAAATGATTCCTGTGAGAAAAATAACATCATAGTGAGTGAAATCTTGTTCCTGATCTTTATGATTTTGGTCATATTTCCTGTCTGTAAAATAAACAAAATTCCATTTGTACATTTCTAAAAAAAAAACTGCAGCTAATAAAAGAAGAATTTAGCCACACGGTCATTCATGGAAAGAAGTCACCTGCATCTAGACCTACTGCAACCACCCAACGACCAGGTAGAACAAGGCTTATCTTAAATGGAACTACAATTTAACAGAGATAAGTTAATGCCCGGTTACTGTCCCCATAAAAGCGAGTGAAAATTTATGGGGGTAATTTTAACTGTGTGCGATCGTGTAAAACGGGTGATAGCGGATCGGCAGCCCATTTTACATCTCTTCCGATTTTGATCTCCATTGATTTCAGGAACAAAGCTGTAAAACTGAATTCATCTGAACTATATCTCCAGTTGTAATTTATTTGCTAAATAAATTCTCTACAGCCACTTATGTATTTATTTTTAAATAATGGCACAAGCTGTTTTCTCTCCCTCCCGCTATTGTCTCTTTGGAACATGCACATACCAGCTGGGAAAGTAAACAGACTGCCTCCCTGAGGTTTCTATCAATGCTGCTCTTGAACAGCTAGGAGGACATATGCAAGAGTGGTCCAATGATACCTCTGTCTCTGTGTTGGGAAGCACCTGACCTCAGCTTAGTAACCCGCTCCATGCTGACATGCCTGAGATTGATAACTCAGCAGTTTGGTGAACTGCTGACACTAATCTTTGCCCCATTACTCATAAGAACATAAGAACATAAGAATTAGGAACAGGAGTAGGCCATCTAGCCCCTCGAGCCTGCTCCGGGACCATTCAACAAGATCATGGCTGATCTGGCCGTGGACTCAGCTCCACTTATCCGCCCGCTCCCCATAACCTTTAATTCCCTTATTGGTTAAAAATCTATCTATCTGTGACTTGAATACATTCAATGAGCTAGCCTCAACTGCGTCCTTGGGCAGAGAATTCCAGATTCACAACCCTCTGGGAGAAGAAATTCCTTCTCAACTCGGTTTTAAATTGGCTCCCCCGTATTTTGAGGCTGTGCCCCCTAATTCTAGTCTCCCCGACCAGTGGAAACAACCTCTCTGCCTCTATCTTGTCTATCCCTTTCATTATTTTAAATGTTTCTACAAGTTCACCCCTCATCCTTCTGAACTCCAATGAATAAAGACCCAGTCTACTCAATCTATCATCACAAGGTAACCCCCTCATCTCCGGAATCAGCCTAGTGAATCGTCTCTGTACCCCCTCCAAAGCTAGTATATCCTTCCTTAAGTAAGGTGACCAAAACTGCACGCAGTACTCCAGGTGCGGCCTCACCAATACCCTATACAGTTGCAGAAGGACCTTCCTGCTTTTGTACTCCAGCCGTCTCGCAATGAAGGCCAACATTCCATTCGCCTTCCTGATTACCTGCTGCACCTGCAAACTAACTTTTTGGGATTCATGCACGAGGACCGCTCTTACATCCGGTCCAGGGTGTCCTTGGAGATGGAGCACGCGGTGTCCACCGGTACGCTCGCGGCCTTCCGCGAGAGGTGGGCACCGGAGGGACTGGAGTGCATCATCACGCCCGGCAACCAAATTTTAATTTGATTTTACGTTTTTTAAGTTTAATTTGTTTTAATTGCCGGTGCTTTTAGTGTCCCCCTCTCCTTTTATAGGGGGCACTGGAAAAAAGGGGAAAATTTGATTTTAGTGCCCAAAAAAAAAAACACACAAAAAAAAAAAAAAAAAAAAAAAAGGGCCTTGTAAATGTCTTGTGTGTGTCATCCAGGTCGGGTGGCACGGATACATGTTTTATGTTTTTGCAGGTAAACTCAAAAGAGTTTCATGCACGAGGACCGCTCTTACATCCGGTCCAGGGTGTCCTTGGAGATGGAGCACGCGGTGTCCACCGGTACGCTCGCGGCCTTCCGCGAGAGGTGGGCACCGGAGGGACTGGAGTGCATCATCACGCCCGGCAACCAAATTTTAATTTGATTTTACGTTTTAAAGTTTAATTTGTTTTAATTGCCGGTGCTTTTAGTATCCCCCTTCCCTTTTATAGGGGGCACTGGGGAAAAATTGTGATTTTAGTGCCCAAAAAAAACCAAAAAAAAAGAAAAACACAAAAAAAAAGGAAAAAAAGGGCCTTGTAAATGTCTGGTGTGTCACCCAGTTCGGGTGGCACGGTTTAATGTTTTGTTTTACAGATAAACTCTAAAAGAGTTTCATGCACGAGGATCCCCAGGTCCCTCTGCACCTCAGCATGTTGTAATTTCTCCCCATTCAAATAATATTCCCTTTTACTGTTTTTTTCCCCCAAGGTGGATGACCTCACACTTTCTGACATTGTATTCCATCTGCCAAACCGTAGCCCATTCACTTAACTTATCTAAATCTCTTTGCAGCTTTTCTGTGTCCTCTACACAACCCGCTTTCCCACTAATCTTTGTGTCATCTGCAAATTTTGTTACACTACACTCTGTCCCCTCTTCCAGGTCATCTATGTATATTGTAAAACAGTTGTGGTCCCAGCACCGATCCCTGTGGCACACCACTAACCACCGATTTCCAACCCGAAAAAGGACCCATTTATCCCGACTCTCTGCTTTCTGTTAGCCAGCCAATTCTCGATCCATGCGAATACATTTCCTCTGACTCCGCGTACCTTTATCTTCTGCAGTAACCTTTTGTGTGACACCTTATCGAATGCCTTTTGAAAACCTAAATACACCACATCCATCAGTACACCTCTATCCACCATGCTCGTTATATCCTCAAAGAATTCCAGTAAATTAGTTAAACATGATTTCCCCTTCATGAATCCATGCTGCGTCTGCTTGATTGCACTATTCCTATCTAGATGTCCCGCTATTTCTTCCTTAATGATAGCTTCAAGCATTTTCCCCACTACAGATGTTAAACTAACCGACCTATAGTTACCCCCCTTTTTTTTTAAAAAACAGAGGCGTTACATTAGCTGCTTTCAATTCGCTGGTACCTCCCCAGAGTCCAGAGAATTTTGGTAGATTATAACGAATGCATCGGCTATAACTTCCGCCATCTCTTTTAATACCCTGGGATGCATTTCATCAGGAGCAGGGGACTTGTCTACCTCGAGTCCCATTAGCTTGTCCAGCACTACCCCCCTAGTGATAGTGATTGTCTCAAGGTCCTCCCTTCCCACATTCCTGTTACCAGCAATTTTAGGCATGGTTTTTGTGCCTTCCACTATGAAGACCGAAGCAAAATAATTGTTTAAGGTCTCAGCCATTTCCACAGTTCCCATTATTAAATCCCCCTTCTCATCTTCTAAGGGACCAATATTTACTTTAGTCACTCTTTTCCGTTTTATATATCTTTTACTATCCGTTTTTATGTTTTGCGCAAGTTTACCTTCATAATCTATCTTTCCTTTCTTTATTGCTTTCTTAGTCATTCTTTGCTGTCGTTTAAAATTTTACCAATCTTCTATTTTCCCACTAATCTTGGCCACCTTATACGCATTGGTTTTTAATTTGATACTCTCCTTTATTTCCTTGGTTATCCACAGCTGGTTATCCCTTCTCTTACCGCCCTTCTTTTTCACTGGAATATATTTTTGTTGAGCACTATGAAAGAGCTCCTTAAAAGTCCTCCACTGTTCCTCAATTGTGCCACCGTTTAGTCTGTGTTTCCAGTCTACTTTAGCCAACTCTGCCCTCATCCCACTGTCGTCCCCTTTGTTTAAGCATAGTACGTTCATTTGAGACACTACTTCCTCACCCTCAATCTGTATTACAAATTCAACCATACTGTGATCACTCATTCCGAGAGGATTTTTTACTGGGAGATCGTTTATTATTCATGTCTCATTACACAAGACCAGATCTAAGATAGCTTGCTCCCTTATAGGTTCTGTAACATACTGTTCGAAGAAACAATCCCATATGCATTCTATGAATTCCTCCTCCAGGCTACCCCGTGCGATTTGATTTGACCAATCGATATGTAGGTTAAAATCCCCCATGATTACTGCCGTTCCTTTTTCACATGCCTCCATTATTCCCTTGATTATTGCCCGCCCCACCGTGAAGTTATTATTTGGGGGCCTATAAACTACGCCCACCAGTGACTTTTTCCCCTTACTATCTCTATAATCTCCACCCACAATGATTCAACATTTTGTTCATTAGAGCCAATATCGTCTCTCACAACTGCCCTGATATCATCCTTTATTAACAGAGCTACCCCAGCTCCTTTCCCTTCTTGTCTATCTTTCCAAATCGTCAGATATCCCTGTATGTTTAATTCCCAGCCTTGGCCCCCCTGCAACCACGTTTCCACCACTCCACCTCTCTATCATCATCATAATCATAGGCAGTCCCTCAAAATCAAGGAAGACTTGCTTCCACTCTAAAAGTGAATTCTCAGGTGGCAGCACAGTCCAATGCAGGAAATACAGTCTCTGTCACAGGTGGGGCAGTCAGTGGTTGAAGGAAAGGGTGGGTGGGGAGTCTGATTTGCCACACGCTCCTTCCGCTGTCTGCGCTTGATTTTTGCATGCTCTCGGCGACGAGACTCGAGGTGTTCAGCGCCCTCCCGGATGCTCTTCCTCCATTTTGGGTGGACTTGGGCCAGGGATTCCCAGGTGCTGGTGGGGATGTTGCACTTTATCAAGGAGGCTATGAGGGTGTCCTTGAGATGTTTCCTCTGCCCATCTGGGGCTCGCTTGCTGTGTAGGAGTTCCGAGTCAAGTACTTGCTTTGGGAGTCTCGTGTTGGGCAGGTGGACGATGTGGTCCACCCAACAGAGCTGGTCAAATGTGGCTTCGATACTGGGGATGTTGGCCTGATCGAGAACACTGACGTTGGTGCGTCTATCCTCCCAGTAGATTTGCTCCTATATCTCTATACTCCTTTAACATGCACCTTAAAACCTACCTCTTTGACCAAGCTTTTGGTCACCTGCGTTAATTTCTCTTTATGTGGCTCGTGTCAATTTTTTTTGTCTCATAACACTCCAGTGAAGCGCCTTGGGACATTTCACTGCATTAAAGGTGCTATGTCAATACAAGTTGTTGGACCAAAAAAAAAGGGACACATTTTAGAGCCAAAATACGTGAGCGCCCTCTGTGCGTGGAGCAGCTTCATGGGCCCTCGTCGCCTGACTCCCCACCCGATGAACAGACTTGTTATTTACAGCTTTGCTCACCTCAAAAAATCGCACATACACCAGCCGCCGACAGCCATCTCCGACCCCGCAGCGCGCTGACCTTCAACCCCGGAACTGACTGCTCTCGCACCTTCCAACTACCGAGTGCGGATCTTTTTTTAAACTTACTTGCCCGGATATATATATATACACATATATTAATTTATTTTAAAAAAATAATAAAAAACAAAAATCATTGTTTTAAACAAAAGGAAAAAAGTGAGGCGGTCACCTAGCAACCAATTTATCTTTTCCAGATGTTGACGTCGTGCTCAGGGCGACGTGCTGGACGTGATGGCGTCACGCTGCTTTGGTTCCAACTGGCGCCGCCTGGGGCAGATGTGGAGAGTGACAAGGCGGTGGAACAATGGACTGCTTGCTGAGGCGCCGCGCGGACCTGTTGCAGTCCTGGGACCCGGTCCACTGTCGATTCTGCATGAAAAGAATTGCATAATCGTAGTGCCCCAGTCATATTTTGCAAAGGCTTTCAAGTCCAGGACAATGGGAGTGTGGCACGGCTTTGTTTATAAAAGTTAAATCTATTAAAAAAATTGTGAATTTTTTTAACGTGTGGTGACCGTTGCACATCACCACACGGGCTTGACAGAGCTAGGTCTTGGTCCAGTGGCAAGGATTAGCCAGGATGACTGGAGACCTGTTCTGCTGCACGTACCTAGTGCGCACACATATCGCAGTGTGGGCTGACCCGTGCTACCCCTAGGCCCTCGGCTCTTCTGGGCCCCGTATCCTCATCTGTCGCACCTCCGCCACAATCTTTCACCGTTCCTCCGCCATAAACATTCACTGCATCTCGCCACAAATACTCACCACTCATCCGTCCCTCTCCTCCGTACCTGGGTCCTATCGATGTTCCTGCCCACGCTCCAAAACAGCGACCAGGGTTTTGATGATGTCGCCCATCTCAAAATCGTCGCACACTTGGTGCAGCTCGCGCTGGAGGTTGAAGTGCTTTTATAGCTCGACCTTTTGTTATAAAACAAAATTTGACACCGAACCACATAAGGAGATATTACTACAAGTAACCAAAAGAAATGTAACTAGATACCCTTCGGTTATCTTTTGTCCCTGTTGGGATACTATATATGTTTTTCTTATTGGTGGATATCCAATCTGGAGGAACTTTGCTTCATATTAAAATATGTACACATAGTGACTGAAAACAATTTTTTTTATTTAAAGGGACACTTGTGCCAGTGGGGAAAAAAATGTCTGGCAAACTTAATTTCGTGGTGGAGAGGAGCTGTGTGCCATTTAACACACGCACAGGGTTTGATGTGCATATTAACTTGTTTTAGACAGTGCCATCATGTCTTTGGGAATCTTTTGTTTACAGTTATAGTTTCATGAAGTTCATGCCACTGAAAAACTCTAGTATTTGATCTTGGAGTGAAGTTAGTATGTTTTAAACAAGAACTTGCATTTATATAGCACCTTTAACGTTATAAAATGTCCCAAGGCGCTTTACAGGAGCGTTATAAAACAAAAATTGACACTGAGCCACATAAGGAGATATTACTACTGGTAACCAAACAATTGGTCAAGGAGATAGGTTTTAAGAAGCGTCTTAAAGAAGGAGGGAGGTAAAGGGGCTGAGAAGATTGGCCAAATCCGATAACTGAATTATGAAAATACTGTGGATGAAACTAATGACATTACATCAGTTGAGATTTTGTTAAAATTGTAAATCTAAATTTATAAAAGGCTCTTAAATACATTTAATGTATGTTCTGGGGGAGATAATAATAAAACAACAGTTTATGCAAAAAAAATCACAGTATATATAATGTTGCAATTCTCCTGTCAAAATCGTATTTGAAGTCTAAAATCTATTGTACAGACTTTCCTGTGGCTTTCAAACAATATTTGTCTTGTTGATACCTTTCAGTCTTATTTTTATGCTTTGTTGTTTTGCATGTTCACAAGACATTGGCTTTGTGCTAGATCTGCAGTTGCTATGATACTACCTATAGTTTGGATTGGAGCAGGGGATGGTTGATGTAATTGGTGGCTTTGCTTGTGATATCAGGTTAAGAAGATTATATAGCTACTGCATTTTAATGTTCAGAAATATTTTGGCAATTAAATATATCTTAAAAACAATATGGAATAATAACTGTCCTGCTTCTATTCGTATTTTGATGCATACTTGGAATTTCAAACAAACAGTTTTTGGTTTCAAAAAAACATTGTATACAATAGAATCATAGAATAGTACAGCACAGAAGGAGGCCATTTCACCGATTGACTCTGCACCCGTTCTTTTGAAGAGGAATCCAGTTGGGATTCCAGATATGGGGAACCAGCCCCCTGCTGGTTCCCCATATCCCTGCAATTTTTTCTCCTTCAAGTATTTATCCAATTCCCTTTTAGACTACTATTGAATTTGTTTCCACCGCCCTATCAGGCAGTGCATTCCAAATCCAACCACTCACTTCATCAAAAAAGTTATTTTCTCAAGTCACCTCTGTTTCTTTTTCCCATCGCCTTAAATCTGTGTACTCTCGTTATAGACCCTTCAGCCATTGGAAACAGTTTCTCTTCATTTACTCTATCTAAAACCCTTCATGATTTTAAACACCTAGAAACATAGAAACATAGAAAAATAGGTGCAGGAGTAGGCCATTCGGCCCTTCGAGCCTGCACCGCCATTCAATAAGATATGGCTGATCATTCCCTCAGTACCCCTTTCCTGCTTTCTCTCCATACCCCTTGATCCCTTTAGTCGTAACGGCCATATCCAACTCCCTCTTGAATATATCCAATAAATTGGCATCAACAACTCTCTGCGGTAGGGAATTCCACAGGTTAACAACTCTCTGAGTGAAGAAGTTTCTCCTCATCTCAGTCATAAATGGCTTACCCCTTATCCTAAGACTGTGTCCCCTGGTTCTGGACTTCCCCAACATCGGGCACATTCTTCCCGCATCTAACCTGTCCAGTCCTGTCAGAATCTTACATGTTTCTATGAGATCCCCTCTCATGCTTCTAAACTTCAGTGTATAAAGGCCCAGTTGATCCAGTCTCTCCTCATAGGTCAGTCCAGCCATCCCGGGAATCAGTCTGGTGAACCTTCGCTGCACTCCCTCAATAGCAAGAACATCCTTCCTCAGATTAAGAGACCAAAACTGAACACAATATTCCAGGTGAGGCCTCACCAAGGCCCTGTACAGCTGCAGCAAAACCTCCCTGCTCCTATACTCAAATCCCCTAGCTATGAAGGCCAACATGACATTTGCCTTCTTCACCGTCTGCTGCATCTACATGCCAACCTTCAGTGACTGATGTACCATGACACCCAGGTTTCATTGCACCTCCCCTTTTCCTAATCTGCCGCCATTCAGATAATATTCTGCCTTCGTGTTTTTGCCACCAAAGTGGATAACCTCACATTTATCCACATTATACTGCATCTACCATGCATTTTCCCACTCACCTAACCTGTCCAAGTCACCCTGCTGCTTCTTAGCATCCTCCTTACAGCACACACTGCCGCCCAGCTTAGTGTCATCTGCAAACTTGGAGATATTACTCTGAATTCCTTCATCTAAATCATTGATGTATATTGTAAATAGCTGTGGTCCCAGCACTGAGCCCTGCGGCACCCCACTAGTCACTGCCTGCCATTCTGAAAAGGACCCGTTTATCCCAGACTCTGCTTCCTGTCTGCCAACCAGTTCTCTATCCATGTCAATACATTACCCCCAATACCATGTGCTTTAATTTTGCACACCAATCTCTTGTGTGGGACCTTGTCAAAAGCCTTTTGAAAGTCCAAATACACCACATCCACTGGTTCTCCCTTGTCCAACTCTACTATTTACATCCTCAAAAAATTGCAGAAGATTTGTCAAGCAGGATTTCCCTTTCATAAATCCATGCTGACTTGGACCGATCCTGTCACTGCTTTCCAAATGCGCTGCTATTTCATCTTTCATAATTGATTCCAACATTTTCCCCACTACTGATGTCAGGCTAACCGGTCTATAATTCCCCGTTTTCTCTCTCCCTCCTTTCTTAAAAAGTGGTGTTACATTAGCTACCCTCCAGTCCATAGGAACTGATCCAGACTCGATAGACTGTTGGAAAATTATTACAAATAAGAACATAAGAATTAGGAACAGGAGTAGGCCATCTAGACCCTCGAGCATGCTCCGTCATTCAATAAGATCATGGCTGATCTGGCCGTGGACTCAGCTCCACTTACCCTCACGCTCCCCGTAAACCTTAATTACTTTATTGGTTAAAAATCTAGCTATCTGTGACTTGAATACATTCAATGAGCTAGCCTCAACTGCTTCCTTGGGCAGAGAATTCCACAGATTCACAACCCTCTGGGAGAAGAAATTCCTTCTCAACTCTGTTTTAAATTGGCTCCCCCGTATTTTGAGGCTGTGCCCCCTAGTTCTAGTCTCCCCGATCAGTGGAAACAACCTCTCCGCCTCTATCTTGTCTATCCCTTTCATTATTTTAAATGTTTCTATAAGATCACCCCTCATCCTTCTGAACTCCAAATGAGTAAAGACCAAGTCTACTCAATCTATCATCATAAGGTAACCCCCTCATCTCTAGAATTAGCCTAGTGAATCATCTCTGTACCCCCTCCAAAGTCAGTATATCCTTCCTTAAGTAAGGTGACCAAAACTGCACGCAGTACTCCAGGTGCGGTCTTACCAATACGCTATACAGTTGCAGCAGGACTTCTATGCTTTTGTACTCCATCCCTCTCGCAATGAAGGCCAACATTTCATTTACCTTCCTGATTACATGCTGCACCTGCAAACTAACTTTTTGGGATTCATGCACAAGGACCCCCAGGTCCCTCTGCACCTCAGCATGTTGTAATTTCTCCCCATTCAAATAATATTCCCTTTTACTGTTTTTTTTTCCCAAGGTGGATGACCTAACACTTTCCGACATTGTATTCCATCTGCCAAACCTTAGCCCATTCGCTTAACCTATCCAAATCTCTTTACAGCCTCTCTTTGTCCTCTACACAACCCGCTTTCCCACTAATCTTTGTGTCATCTGCAAATTTTGTTACACTACACTCTGTCCCCTCTTCCAGATCATCTATGTATATTGTAAACAGTTGTGGTCCCAGCACCGATCCCTGTGGCACACCACTAACCACCGATTTCCAACCCGAAAAGGACCCATTTATCCCGACTCTCTGCTTTCTGTTCGCCAGCCAATTCTCTATCCATGCTAATACATTTCCTCTGACTCCGTGTACCTTTATCTTCTGCAGTAACCTTTTGTGTGGCACCTTATCGAATGCCTTTTGGAAATCTAAATACACCACATCCATTGGTATACCTCTATCCACCATGCTCGTTATATCCTCAAAGAATTCCAGTAAATTAGTTAAACATGATTTCCCCTTCATGAATCCATGCTGCGTTTGCTTGATTGCACTATTCCTATCTAGATGTCCTGCTATTTCTTCCTTAATGATAGTTTCAAGCATTTTCCCCACTACAGATGTTAAACAAATGCATCCACTATTTTTAGGGCCACTTCCTTAAGTACTCTGGGATGTAGACTATCAGGCCCTGGGGATTTATTGGCCTTCAATCCTATCAATTTCCCTAACACAATTTCCTGACTAATAAGAATTTCCTTCAGTTCCTCCTTCTCGCTAGACCCTCGGTCCCCTAGTATTTCTGGAAGGTTATTTGTGTTTTCCTTCGTGAAGACAGAGCCAAAGTATTTGTTCAATTGGTCTGTCATTTCTTTGTTCCCCATTATAAATTCAGCTGATTCTGACTGCAAGGGACCTACGTTTGTCTTCACTAATCTTTTTCTCTTCACATATCTATAGAAACTTTTGCAGTCAGTTTTTATGTTCCAGCAAGCTTCCTCTCATACTCTATTTTCCCCCTCCTAATTAAACCCTTTGTCCTCCTCTGCTGAATTCTAAATTTCTCCCAGTCCTCAGGTTTGCTGCTTTTTCTGGCCAATTTATATGCCTCTTCCTTGGATTTAACACTCTCCTTAATTTCCCTTGTTAGCCACAGTTGAGCTACCTTCCCCATTTTATTTTTACTCCAGACAGGGATGTACAATTGTTAAATCTCTTTGCATTTTTGCAAAAGTGAATTTGTGTCACATTTCACAATACAAACGGATTTGATGTGGCTTATATAATTTTACTCATTCTACCCTTTCCATTTGATTTGTTATATTTCTTTTGTGGTATAATATTATGGATGCACTTCCACGCGCATAATTTATCTCTCAGAAAAATCCACGAGTGCATAATGTACAAGAGATTTGTCTGAAGTGATTTATGTAAATCATCTGCTTTGTTTGAAGAAAATCTAGAGTTACATAAAGCAACATTTTATAAAGAGCAGTTGGATGGACTAGTTCATTTGTTTTGGGTGGAGTTAGTTGAGGTAAGAATGGTGGCTAGAATACCCTGTTCTTTTTCAAATATTGCTAGAAGATCTTTAACAGCTCTTCAAACCACGAGGTTAGGCAGATAGGGCTTTCGTTTAACATCTCATCCAAAGGATAGTACTTTCAACAGAGGTGGATGGAAAAGTGGCTAAAGCAGTGAAAGCAAAGGGTGGCTGTGGATGGTGTTATGTCTTCATAGTAAGGGATCATTAGCAAGATGCTATTGGGATCAATGCTGCTCAAGTGAATCAGTGATGGAGCCATAGGAACATAGAAATTGCTCGACGAGAAAAGACCAAGGTCAATTTCGTTCGCCTTCTACCATCCTGGCAGTCACATAATGCAATGATAATGGAGTTGTTGACTAATTGTACACTTGCCATCTGTCATGTCTCAAACTACTCATACTGTATCCCAAAATGTTATTTACTGAAAGAAATCTTATCTAAATTGCTTTTGAATTAATCAGTATTATCTGCTTCCACTGACTCCCTAGGGAACATATTCCATAGATTGACCACTCGTTCACTGAGCCATTGCTGTTTTCAGTGTGTATTGATGCTTTGTAGCTGGGGATTGAAACAGCGCTGTTTAAATTTTCAGATGACACCAGATTGGAGTTTAAACATTAGGAAAACGCAAGCCAACTACAAAGGTATCGTTTGGCAAGGTGGGTCGATGACAAGCAAATGCCATTTAAATTGAACAAATGCAGAACAAGAAGATATGAGTAGAGATTTAAACAAAATGGCCCTAGGCTAAAGCATACAATGAATGAGATAGATCTAAGAATACTGGTGGATAGTTCGCTGAAACCAACAGTGCACTGTTGGCAACAGTATGGAAAGCGAACTAGATTTTGAGATGTATAGTCAGAGACATGGAGCACAAATTCAGGAGGTCTCTTGCATATTCCCCATCCTTTAACACCCCCATTCACAGCCATGCCTTCTGCTGTTCAAGCCCCATGTTCTGAAATTCCCTCCCTAAACTCCTCCGCCTCCCTCTCTAAAGCCCATTAAAACCCACCTCTTTTTGACCAAGATTTTGGTACCTCTCCTAATATCGCTTTCTTTTCATCAATGCCCTTTTTTTTGTCTGATTACACCTCTGTGAAGCACCTTGGGACATATTTGTACCTTAAAGGCACTATGTAAATGCAAGTTGTTGTGTAAGGTCACAACTAGAGTACTGTGTTCACTTCTGGTTGCTTTATTACAGCATGGTATCTGTAATATATGCATCTGTGAGTATGCTCACAGGTTTGTAGAGCTATTGCATTGTGAGTGGCTTAGCCAGTCACGTGATGTTCACAAAGCTCAATAAAACCCCAGTCAGTTGAGTCTAGGTCATCCACGATAAGGTAAGCAGTTGTGAGCCTAGTGAATGAACAGGTAGGGGCCGAAATTCATCAGGACGTAAGGTCCACCCATTTCTCAGCGATATTCTGGCGGTGCGTCATTTAAAACCGCTGGAATACCGTCGAGACCGAAGAGCGCTAGTTTGGTGAAATTTTTTTTGGTGGTATGCGAGCGGTGTGCGGCGGGCAGTATGCAGTATGATAGTCGATCAAGATCAACTTTCTTGTCGATGGACGGTGCGGTACTGCACTACGCATTCGCAAATTGTTTTTTTGCTTTTTTTTTCACAGGTGCTTTTTCCCCACGATTTCGGGGGTCAGGGGTCACATGCACGTGTACAGAGAGTTGAAGTCGAGGGAGAGAGAGTGAGAAGGAGCAGCAAAGTATTCGAGGGTCAGTTGTTTTCATCAGAGATTCCAAAGTCAAATAATATTACTAACAAATAATAATTATACAATATTAACAATAATAATACATATTTTATAAATCAAAAATCATATAATAAATATAAATATAATGGAAATGCTGAAAAAGAAGTCGAAGCGCAGGAACATCGAGAAGGACAGGAGGTTGAGGGCGCCTGCCCTTGATGAGAGGGAGCTACCTGCCCTGCTGGAGAGACACTCTGACTTAACGGAGCGTGGTCATGGAAAGGCCCCCCAAAGGAGTACAACAGAATATGGGACGCGATTGGGGAGGCTATCTCCTCCACAAGTACAATGGCACGCACTGGAGAAAGGTGTCGTAAGAGGTGGAATGACCTGGTGAGGGTAGCAAGAGTAAGTAATGATTTTATTTATACACCCTCCATGTGCCATGTACCATGTAAATGTAGGTTCAGTGTCACTCGGATTATGTTATTTATCCCAAGGTTACGGTGATGTATTTGTGCTTTCAGGCAATGACAAGAGGATCAACCCAGTGTTTTAATGTGTGTGTGTGTGTGTGTGTGTGTGTATGTGTGTGTGAACCTGTGTGTCTGCGATGTTAAATGGATTAAAGATTTTTACTTTCATTTACTTCACTTTCTGCAGAAGAAGACATCTGCAATAGCAATGGATCAGCGGCGTACGGGGGGAGGACCTCCCAACGCAAGAACCCTTGATGGAGATTGAGATCCGTGCCCTGTCACTGATCAGGAATAGCAACTGTGCCACCACCGGCGTTGGAGCTGACCCACCCTCACAGGATGGTCAGTTCAATACAATCCCCGGTCTGTGTTGCGGTCCTGTAATGTCATATAATGTAACTAACTGTAATGTTAGCCACATATAATGTAATGTAAGTTTATTGCACTGTAATGGTGGGCTCATGTGATGTACTGCAATGTTGGGGGCATGTAACACAATGCATATGGAAATGTATATGTATATATGTATATATGTATTGTGTGTCTGCGATATGTAATGCAGTAATGCAGCAGTGGTGGACATTTAAGTAAGTCTGCGCTACATCACTGTACTCATGTACTCATATAACCCTGACCCCTCCCCTGCTGCCAAGCACTTTTAAATGTTGTTTTGTACTTCCAGAATCGGAGGATTCAAACCTACTGCCTCCACCTCTGGCGTTACCCAGCCCTCTCCCGACTTCACCCCTGCCAGAGATGATGAAGAGGAAGAGGAAGAGCAGCTGATCCTGGAGCCAGTGGAGGTGGGGGTGGAGACGGAGGAGAATACATCAGTTCCATGTGGGCCAGCTGAAACATCCTCCACCACTGAGTCTATATTCAGGGGATTCCCCCATGCCTCCTCTGATTCTGTGGGACCAAGCGGTGTGCAACAACGCACCCCCAGTGTTGCGGTGCCTTTGCCGCAGCGACGGAGGTTGGTGCAGAAAAAGTCCGTTGCTGCAAGGCAGATAAGCGCATACTAGGATATGGTGAGTCTGTCACAAGCCAGCGTCGACATAGGTTGAGAGCTGCTCAAGACCATGGCTACGATAGCCGGAAACATCGCGGCACTATCAGAACAACAGTCGGAGAATATGTCGCATCTGATCACCGCGATGGAGCGAACCGCTGACTCCGTCGATGCTACGCAGCAATCGATGGGATCGGGATATGGCGCGAAATCCCCCCATGCCATAGTAGTCGGGTCAACAGCACCTGAGGGTGGGGAGCTGCCAGCAGCTTCCAGCCCTGAAGCCGTGCCTTCCGGATCACGAGTTTCTCCTGAGGCCCCATTCATTGCGCCTACAATATCTCACCCCCAATGACAGCAACAGCACTCGGGGTGCGGTGCTGCACGCCGACTTGGTACCACCACGGGGAGGTCCGGGCTCAGGGGCAGTGGGAAAGGGAAGGGTGGGAATAAGAAAGGGGGGTTGAGTCTGAAGGATGGTGGAGTACGCGGTCGAGGTTGAGGACAGTAAAGGGTACTTTGTTGTAGTCAAGTGTTCATTGTTCATTTAAAACAGTTGAAGTTTGAATTTTAAAATTTATTTCAAGTTGTTGAAGTTTTAAAGTTGTTAAAGTTGTTACAATTGTTTAACATAGAAACATAGAAAATAGGTGCAGGCGTAGGCCATTCGGCCCTTCTAGCCTGCACCGCCATTCAATGAGTTTATGGCTGAACATGCAACTTCAGTACCCCATTCTTGCTTTCTCGCCATACCCCTTGATCCCCCTAGTAGTAAGGACTACATCTAACTCCTTTTTGAATATATTTAGTGAATTGGCCTCAACAACTTTCTGTGGTTGAGAATTCCACAGGTTCACCACTCTCTGGGTGAAGAAGTTTCTCCTCATCTCGGTCCTAAATGGCTTACCCCTTATCCTTAGACTGTGACCCCTTGTTCTGGACTTCCCCAACATTGGGAACATTCTTCCTGCATCTAACCTGTCTAAACCCATCAGAATTTTAAACGTTTCTATGAGATCCCCTTTAAAGTTATAGTTATAAGTTTTGCAAAGTTTTACAATTGTTGTGTACTTTTTACATTTTTACATAAATGTTTCAATTGAATTTAAGCCCTCTTGTGCAGTGTCAAACTTTTGGGATAACAGTTAAAAGGGTCCCAAAACAAAGCTCTCCACATTCAAGCAAAGCGTTCATTTATGAGCTGCTGATGTAACAGTTTTGCAGTGGCATACGCTCCGCGTGCCCTCCGCTGTGGTGTTGGGGGGGGAGGGGGTGCGGGGTGGTGCCGTGGGTTCATCTGGAAGCTCCTCCTCATCCCCCTCATTTTCCTCCTCTTCCTCCTCCGTCTCCTGCGCCCTCTCCCCAGGTGGTCCCGCAGTCCCCTGTGGCAATTCCTGTCCCCGCATGATTGCTACATTATGCAACATGCAGCACACCACTGTGAACTGAGCAACCTGCTCAGGATGCTACTGCAGCCTGCCTTCCGAGTGGTCCAAGCATCGAAAGCACTACTTCAGCACTCCAATTGTCTTTTCGATAATATTATGTGTGGCTATATGGCTCTTATATTGTTGCTCGGCTTCTGTCTGAGGGTTCTGTGGAGGGGTGGGGGGGTGGGGTTCAAGAGCCAGGTGGCGAGGCCGTACCCTTTGTTCCCCCAGCATCCAACATTTATCTTGTGGCTCAGATTTCAACAAGTCAGACACAGTGCTCTCACGCAAGATGTGCGCATCATGGATGCTCCTTGGAAAGTAGGCATTCACTGGCATTATGCGCTGCGTATGGTTGCAGATGAGCAGCATGTTGAGGGAGTGGAATCCCTTATGGTTTTGGTACACCTCCGCTTCCTGTAATGGTGCTCGCAGAAGAAGATTTGGGCGTGGATGAGCCTGAAGAGGAAGACATCTTCCAATCCCACCTTCCAGACCAAGAGCACGGGGGGGTAGGGGGGGGATGGATGAAGCCCCCACTGTTGTACTTACTCTGGAGGAGGTGCAGGTGCCACCGATTGAGGTGTCAGGCCCTTTCCTGAGTGGTACGAGTGTTGGAACATTCCATGGTTTCTCACAGTCCAAGGCTGGGGATTCCAGTGGGGTGCAGGGAGGCACACCCAGGGTCCCACCGTCCGAGGCTGCAGGTCCCAGTGGGATGCAGCGTGCCACACCCAGGGTGAGGAGGGGAAGGAGAGCTCAACAGTGGTCTCCTGAGGTGCAGCATCTAACAGATGTGGTTTAGATGATGGCAATGAGTACGGAGAGCATTGACCTTACACGATCATTCCAGGACACAATCGGGGCTGTCGGGAGAAGTAACAACACTCTCACAAGAAATGGGAACACTGTCCGGGCACGTGAGGAAGGGAATGTCGCAAGTAGCTGATACACTGTCGGTGCACATGAGGGAGGGAATGTTGCAGGTAGTTGACACACTGTCAGGATACATGAGAGAGGGAATGTTGGAATTAGCTGCTGCAATAAGGGAACATGCCCAGACCCCGCGGCCATTGACAGAATTAACTGCCACTCCCACTCCAATCCCCAGATCAGCCTCTGAAGCAGCCCAAGCCGGGCCTTCCACATTACACCCTCCATCAAGAAGTGCGCAATACCTGAGATGTTCGAAAGAATGAGCTTAGTACCAACCTGAGAAACGCTGCACCACCGCCTGAGGGCAGGGGTGGAGTCAACAAGACCAATCGCAGCGGGTGGTCTTCGAATAAGGTGGAGGAGAGATGTGTGCAGCCTTTCTTTGCTATCATATTATTATTATTGTTGTTACTTTTGTAACTGTTCTCAAATTAAAAGTTTTTTGTAAGTTATGTAAATTTACAAGTTTAAAAGTTTGTAAGTGATCTTAAAGTTTTTAAGTGATCTTAGAGTTTGTAAGTGATCTTAAAGTTTGTAAGTGATCTTAAAGTTTGTAAGTGATCTTAACTGGAAACTTTAAAGTTTGATACAACAATATTTTCATTAAAGTTAAGTACAAACAAGTATTAAACTTTTGATTAAAATATATTTTAAATTATAATTGAATCATTTCCATTATTTGTTCCATTATTAACACAACTTTTTGAACTGAAGAAGAATCATTTCCATTATTTGTTCCATTAACACAACACAACATTACAGAACAGTTCCAAACAGTAAACATGGTCCATTTGGAACAGTTGCCATTGAGTCTTCAGGCAGCAAAGCATTCATGGATGAGCTGCTGGCGCAAGGCTTGAGCAATCTCTAAAGGGGCACGACGGCCCGCCCTCTTCCGCTGTCATACTCCGGGTTCAAGTAGTTGCATGGCTTCCTCATCCTCCTCCTCCTCGTCATCTGCATCTTCTTCCTCATCATCAGCCATTATCACCTCAGGTGGTCTTCTACTATCAGCTGCTGCTATCTCATGATGGCTAAGTTATGCAGCATGCAGCACACAACAGAGAACTGATTGACCATCTCAGGGGAGTATTGCAAGTAGCCTCTGGAATGGTCCAGTCGTCGGAAACGCTGTTTCAAGATGCCAATGATCCTCTCTATTATGCTGCGCATCGGAATGTGCGACATGTGGTATTTCCAGTAGCTTCCGTCTGGGTTACGCGTAGGGGCGTCATGAGCCAGGTGGCGAGGCCGTACCCCTTATCTCCCAGCAGCCAGCTCTGCCCTTCTGGCTGCTGCTGAAACATGGCAAATATAGCGCTGTCACGTAGGATGAACGCATCATGGGTGTTCCCAGGGTATCTCGCATCAACTGACATGATGCGATGCATGCCGTCACACATGAGCTGCACATTACTGGAGTGGAAGCCTTTTCTATTCCTGTACATATCGAGTCTGGTGAGGAGATGTTCGGTGGCACTTCGAAAAAAATCAAAAATTAAAGAATTCCATTTTCTTCATTTTAAGTTTGAAAAAAATTAAGCTTCATGATGCATATGTAATGTCTTCTTGACTCCCTCCAAAACTTCACATAAAAACAATGTTCGATTTCTGTGCCGATCTTTTAATGTGCGCTTGTTTTCATAAGTGTCCAGAAGGTTTTTTGGGAGTAGTCACATACGCCTTCCTAGGAAAAATGTAAGTTGGCCAAACTTGCATAAATGTGAAAAACTGGCAGACATCAGGTTACGCCCCCATGACGCAAAAAAATACTAACCTCAATAAAATCATAACTCACTGAGTTATGCTGGTGCAGAAACTTTGGAGAAAAGCGGCGCACGTCAAAAAAAACGGCACACATAACTGGGGAAAATTGAGCCGTTGGACTGGTCAGGTGGACTGTATAATCTTTTCCAGTCTTGTGCTTTCCTATGTAACATTCAACACTCAGAACTGGAATGCCCACCCAGGTTATGTACTTAAGACCTAGAGTCGGATTAGAACCCACATCCTCTTGACTCTGAGGCACGAGTGACACTAGCTGAGCTGACATCACAGATAAATATAGAGATTAACATAATGTAACCTCCAGCTATTACTTTACAATAAAGTGTGCACATGCCATGCCACTTATTGCTATTCCTTTGTAGTGTGCCATTTATTGACATTTAAATTTGAAACAAAAATCACCTAACATATTTTTTTTAATATTTTTCATTTTAAAATGTTGTTCACAAGTGAAAGGTAGTATATCACACAATGCTGCTTCATCCTTGGTGCTCTTTCTGATGTACTGTGTGTCAGCAGAATCCATTCAAATTTGCAATGTAATATTTATTGAGCGCTTTGAAATGTAAAACAAATAGAATAAGCAAAACAGTGCTTAGAGTAAACATTGGGCACAGTAAATCAATCAAGCACCGCTGGAAAAAATATACGGGGTGAATTTCCGTGGGGGTTCTCCTCATCCATTATATCCATCGGAGGAAGAGCTGTGGAAACCCTGGAAAAATGGCACAAACACTGTATATGCCCATTCATCTTTCAGATGAGATGTTAAACTGAGGCCCCGTCTGCTCTTTCAGGTGGACGTAAAAGATCCCATGGCACTATTTCGAAGAAGAGCAGGGGAGTTATCCCGGTGTCTTGGCCGATATTTATCCCTCAATCAACATCACAAAAACAGATGATCTGGTCATTATCACATTACTGTTTGTGGGAGCTTGCTGTTTGCAAATCAGCTGCCGATTTCCCACATTACAACAGTGACTACACTTCAAATGTACTTAATTGGCTGTAAAGTGCTTTGAGGCGTCCGGTGGTCATGAAAGGCAATATATAAATGCAAGTCTTTCTTCATGCCATTTTTCACAGTTTTCTGTTGGCTATTACTGCAGACAAGCAGGAGAACCCCATTGGAAATTCATACCCTTAGTTTTTGTATAAAGCCCATAAAAGCCTGAGCCATACTTTGATACACAGCTGTTTTTAAACTAAAGAATTGAGTTAATGCTGAAAAGATACAATCATTACTTTTCTCCTAATTTTTACCATTTCACTCTGAGTCACGGACTCTCAGGGTTTATGCTTCCACACGCATCTGTAGCCATCAAGTGTCTTGTGCAATGGTTTGTTTTTCTTGGGTCAGCCTAAACAATGAATGGTGGTAGAACTCTTGTCAATGGGGAACATCTCAGTTCTGCCTGAGCCTGAGCATGCCCTTGCCCAACTTCCACACTCGCACTTGCCAGCAGAGATCACTGCACAGCAATTAGAGCAAGGACTTTGGCTGGCCTGGAGTACTAAAGCCAATTGTAGTCCCCTCCCAGCGCTTCCCCACAGCTCGTGACATGTAATATAAATAGGGACTACTTTGTACTTTTCAGAATGTCTGTAAAAATTGTATTTAATCCCATTTGATGCTGATTGAATGAGAATTGAAGACTATTATGGAATCTTAAGAATCTTTTCATGCTGTGCAGTATTAACTAAATCAAACGGTTGCAATTAAAATTCAGTTCTTCGAATTCAAGATAAAATTATTTGTGTGTCAGTCTTGATTTGTTTTAATCCATTTATTTCATGAATTTCTTTCCAAAATGTGTTTCAAAGTCTATTCAGGCTCAAGGTTTTCCTTCATTTGTTCAATGACTGTGCTTTAATCGAACATTGCTATTTCTACTGACAGCAGGATCAAACAAAAGAATGGTTGGGAAGGAAGATGAAAAATATATTGTATTCTTTATAAAGGTTATGACTTGTCAAACTGGTGTGTACATAACATTGAAGAAGTAGTCTGACTTTTCCAGGAGCTCACAGAATAAAGGTAAAATCCCTATAGTAACAAAGCAAATGAAAGCTATGCTTGCGGAGGGTCGAAAGGGAATAACAAATATCTGCTCAGTACATTTTTATTCATTTTATTACTTATGCTGTTTGTTGCTTTTAGAAACATAGAAAATAGGTGCAGGAGTAGGCCATTCAGCCCTTCTAGCCTGCACCGCCATTCAATGAGTTCATGGCTGAACATGCACTTCAGTACCCCCTTCCTGCTTTCTCGCCATACCCCTTGATCCCCCGAGTAGTAAGGACTTCATCTAACTCCCTTTTGAATATATTTAGTGAATTGGCCTCAACTACTTTCTGTGGTAGAGAATTCCACAGGTTCACCACTCTCTGGGTGAAGAAGTTCCTCCTCATCTCGGTCCTAAATGGCTTACCCCTTATCCTTAGACTGTGTCCCCTGGTTCTGGACTTCCCCAACATTGGGAACATTCTTCCTCCATCTAACCTGTCTAAACCCGTCAGAATTTTAAACGTTTCTATGAGGTCCCCTCTCAATCTTCTGAACTCCAGTGAATACAAGCCCAGTTGATCCAGTCTTTCTTGAGAGGTCAGTCCCACCATCCCGGGAATCAGTCTGGTGAATCTTCGCTGCACTCCCTCAATAGCAAGAATGTCCTTCCTCAAGTTAGGAGACCAAAACTGTACACAATACTACAGGTGTGGCCTCACCAAGGCCCTGTACAACTGTAGCAACAACTCCCTGCCCCTGTACTCAAATCCCCTCGCTATGAAGGCCAACCTGCCATTTGCTTTCTTAACCGCCTGCTGTACCTGCATGCCAACCTTCAATGACTGATGTACCATGACACCCAGGTCTCGTTGCACCTCCCCTTTTCCGAATCTGTCACCATTCAGATAATAGTCTGTCTCTCTGTTTTTACCACCAAAGTGGATAACCTCACATTTATCCACATTATACTTCATCTGCCATGCATTTGCCCATTCACCTAACCTATCCAAGTCACTCTGCAGCCTCATAGCATCCTCCTCGCAGCTCACACTGCCACCCAACTTAGTGTCATCCGCAAATTTGGAGATACTACATTTAATCCCCTCGTCTAAATCATTAATGTACAATGTAAACAGCTGGGGCCCCAGCACAGAACCTTGCGGTACCCCACTAGTCACTGCCTGCCATTCTGAAAAGTACCCATTTACTCCTACTCTTTGCTTCCTGTCTGACAACCAGTTCTCAATCCACGTCAGCACACTACCCCCAATCCCATGTGCTTTAACTTTGCACATTAATCTCTTGTGTGGGACCTTGTCGAAAGCCTTCTGAAAGTCCAAATATACCACATCAACTGGTTCTCCCTTGTCCACTTTACTGGAAACATCCTCAAAAAATTCCAGAAGGTTTGTCAAGCATGATTTCCCTTTCACAAATCCATGCTGACTTGGACCTATCATGTCACTTCTTTCCAAATGCACTGCTATGACATCCTTAATAATTGATTCCATCATTTTACCCACTACTGAGGTCAGGCTGACCGGTCTATAATTCCCTGTTTTCTCTCTCCCTCCTTTTTTAAAAAGTGGGGTTACATTGGCTACCCTTCACTCGATAGGAACTGATTCAGAGTCAATGGAATGTTGGAAAATGACTGTCAATGCATCCACTATTTCCAAGGCCACCTCCTTAAGTACTCTGGGATGCAGTCCATCAGGCCCTGGGGATTTATCGACCTTCAATCCCATCAATTTCCCCAACACAATTTCCCGACTAATAAAGATTTCCCTCAGTTCCTCCTCCTTACTAGACCCTCTGACCCCTTTTATATCCGGAAGGTTGTTGGTGTCCTCCTTAGTGAATACCGAACCAAAGTACTTGTTCAATTGGTCTGCCATTTCTTTGTTCCCAGTTATGACTTCCCCTGATTCTGACTGCAGGGGACCTACGTTTGTCTTTACTAACCTTTTTCTCTTTACATACCTATAGAAACTTTTGCAATCCGCCTTAATGTTCCCTGCAAGCTTCTTCTCGTGCTCCATTTTCCCTGCCCTAATCAAATCCTTTGTCCTCCTCTGCTGAGTTCTAAATTTCTCCCAGTCCCCGGGTTCACTGCTATTTCTGGCCAATTTGTATGCCACTTCCTTGGCTTTAATACTATCCTTGATTTCCCTTGATAGCCACGGTTGAGCCACCTTCCCTTTTTTATTTTTACTCCAGACAGGAATGTACAATTGTTGTAGTTCATCCATGCGGTCTCTAAATGTCTGCCATTGCCCATCCACAGTCAACCCCTTAAGTATCATTCGCCAATCTATCCTAGCCAATTCACGCCTCATACCTTCAAAGTTACCCTTCTTTAAGTTCTGGACCATGGTCTCTGAATTAACTGTTTCATTCTCCATCCTAATGCAGAATTCCACCATATTATGGTCACTCTTCCCCAAGGGGCCTCGCACAATGAGATTGCTAATTAATCCTCTCTCATTACACAACACCCAGTCTAAGATGGCCTCCCCCCTAGTTGGTTCCTCGACATATTGGTCTAGAAAACCATCCCTTATGCACTCCAGGAAATCCTCCTCCACCGTATTGCTTCCAGTTTGGCTCGCCCAATCTATGTGCATATTAAAGTCACCCATTATAAATGCTGCACCTTTATTGCATGCACCCCTAATTTTAGTGCAATTGGTTTGGAAAAATGATTTAAGTCAACCATTGTAAGGTAACGAGATTTAAATTACATGCAAGGAACTGGATTGTAGAGAGAATCTTTATTGATATTTTAGCTTCCTTATATTGTTCCGTGTGCTCCACCTCTTCCAATTAATCAGTATTTAAAGAGACAGAAATAGATATAAAAAACAATTTTCTTTTATGTGAGGGTACTTATGCTCTCTTGTCTTCCTAGTCCTCTGGGCCTCTCAGCACCTGCAGTCTGGAGATCAATGACTGAATTAAGTATAAAATCAAATCCCAAGAACAAGTGTGTGCGTGTATGTATATATAAATATATATATATTTAATTTATTTGTTCCAAAGATGTGTGTCGCTGGTAAGGCCAGCATTTATTGCCCATCCCTAATTGCCCTCGAGAAAGTGGTGGCGAGCTGCCTTCTTGAACCACTGCAGTGAAGGTACTTCCACAGTGCTGTTAGGGAGGGAGTTCCAGGATTTTGACCGAATGACGATACATTTCCAAGTCAGAATGGTTTGTAACTTGGAGGGAAACGTGCAGGTGGCGGTGTTCCCATGTATCTGCTGCTCTTATCCTTCTAGGTGTTAGAGGTCGCGGGGTGGGAGGTGCTGCCAAAGAAGCCGCAGCGAGTTGCAGTGCATGTTGTAGATGGTACACATTGCAGCCAGCAGGGAGTGAATGTTTAAGGTGGTGGATGGGGTGCCAATCAACTGGGCTGCTTTGTCCTGGATAGAGTCAAGCTTCTTGAGTGTTGTTGGAGCTGCACTTATCCAGTGGAGAGACAGACTATTACCTGAATGGTGACAGATTAGGAAAAGGGAAGGTGCAACGAGACCTGGGTGTCATGGTACATCAGTCATTGAAGGTTGGCATGCAGGTACAGCAGGCGGTTAAGAAAGCAAATGGCATGTTGGCCTTCATAGCGAGGGGATTTGAGTACAGGGGCAGGGAGGTGTTGCTACAATTGTACAGGGCCTTGGTGAGGCCACACCTGGAGTATTGTGTACAATTTTGGTCTCCTAACTTGAGGAAGGACATTCTTGCTATTGAGGGAGTGCAGCGAAGATTCACCAGACTGATTCCCGGGATGGTAGGACTGATCTATCAAGAAAGACTGGATCAACTGGGCTTGTATTCACTGGAGTTCAGAAGAATGAGAGGGGACCTCATAGAAATGTTTAAAATCCTGACGGGTTTAGACAGGTTAGATGCAGGAAGATTGTTCCCAATGTTGGGGAAGTCCAGAACCAGGGGTCACAGTCTAAGGATAAGGGGTAAGCCATTTAGGACCGAGATGAGGAGAGACTTCTTCACCCAGAGAGTGGTGAACCTGTGGTATTCTCTGCCACAGAAAGTGGTTGGGGCCAATTCACTAAATATATTCAAAAGGGAGTTAGATGAAGATCTTACTACTCGGGGGATCAAGGGGTATGGCGAGAAAGCAGGAAGGGGGTACTGAAGTTTCATGTTCAGCCATGAACTCATTGAATGGCGGTGCAGGCTAGAAGGGCTGAATGGCCTGCTCCTGCACCTATTTTCTATGTTTCTATGTTTCTATTCCATCACACTCCTGACTTGTGCCTTGTCGATGATGGAAAGGCTTTGGGGAGTCAGGAGGTGAGACACTCACCACAGAATACCCAGCCTCTGACCTGTCCTTGTAGCCACACTATTTATGTGGCTTGTCCAGTTAAGTTTCTGGTCAATGGTGATCCTCAGGATGTTGATGGTGGGGGGATTTAATGATGGTAATGCCATTGAATGTCGAAGGGCGATAGTTAGATTCTCGCTTGTTGAAGATAGTCATTGCCTGGCACTTGTGTGGCGCGGATGTTACTTGCCACTTATCAGTCCAAGCCTGAATGCCATCCAAGTCTTGCTGCATTCGGGCACCTAGCAGTGATTAAAAGAAACAGACTACATTTATATAGCACCGCAGGACGTCTTTTGTAGTGTAGTCACTGTTGAAATGTAACAGCCAATTTGTGCACAACAAAGTCCCACAAATAGCAATGTGATAATGACCAGATAATCTGCTTATTTTTAGTGATGTTGATTAAGGGATAAATATTGGCTAGGCCTGTGAGAAGAACACCCCTGCTCTTCTTTGAATAGTGCCATGGGATCTTTTACGTCCACCTGAGAGGGCAAACAGGGCCTTGGTTCAACTTCTCATCTGAAAGACAGCACATAGAAACATAGAAACATAGAAAATAGGTGCAGGAGTAGGCCATTCGGCCCTTCGAGCCTGCACCGCCATTCAATAAGATCATGGTTGATCATTCCCTCGGTAGCCCTTTCCTGCTTTCTCTCCATACCCCTTGATCCTTTTAGCCATAAGGGCCATATCTAACTCCCTCTTGAATATATCCAATGAACTGGCATCAACAACTCTCTGCGGTAGGGAATTCCACAGGTTAACAACTCTCTGAGTGAAGAAGTTTCTCCTCATCTCAGCCCTAAATGGCCTACCCCTTATCCTAAGACTGTGTCTCCTGCTTCTGGACTTCCCCATCATCGGGAACATTCTACCCGCATCTAACCTGTCCAGGCCTGTCAGAACCTTATAAGTTTCTATGAGAACCCCTCTCATCCTTCTAAACTCCAGTGTATAAAGGCCCAGTTGATCCAGTCCCTCCTCATATGTCAGTCCCCAGTCCCGCCATCCCGGGAATCAATCTGGTGAACCTTTGCTGCACTCCCTCAGTAGCAAGAACGTCCTTCCTCAGATTAGGAGACCAAAACTGAACACAATATTCCAGGTGAGACCTCACTAAGGCCCTGTACAACTGCAGTAAGACCTCCCTGCTCCTATACTCAAATCCCCTCGCTATGAAGGCCAACCTACCATTTGCCTTCTTCACCGCCTGCTGTAGCTGCATGCCAACTTTCAATGACTGATGAACCATGACACCCAGGTCTCACTGCACCTCCCCTTTTCCTAATCTGCCGCCATTCAGATAATATTCTGCCTTCGTGTTTTTTCCCCCAAAGTGGATAACCTCACATTTATCCACATTACACTGCATCTGCCATGCATTTGCCCGCTCACCTAACCTGTCCAAGTCACCCTGCAGCCTTTTAGCGTCCTCCTCACAGCTCACACCGCCACCCAGTTTAGTGTCATCTGCAAACGTGGAGATATTACACTCAATTCCTTCATCTAAATCATTAATGTATATTGTAACGAGCTGGGGTCCCAGCACTGAGCCCTGCGGCACTCCATTAGTCACTGTCTGCCATTCTGAAAAGGACCCATTTATCCCGACTCTCTGCTTCCTGACTGCCAACCAGTTCTCTATCCATGTCAGTACATTACCCCCAATACCATGTGCTTTGATTTTGCACACCAATCTCTTGTGTGGGACCTTGTCAAAAGCCTTTTGAAAGTCCAAATACATTACATCCACTGGTTCTCCCTTGTCCACTCTACTAGTTACATCCTCAAAATATTCCAGAAGATTTGTCAAACATGATTTCCCTTTCATAAATCCATGCTGACTTAGACCGATCCTGTCACTGCTTTCCAAATGCGCTGCTATTTCATCTTTAATAACTGATTCCAACATTTTCCCCACTGCTGATGTCAGGCTAACCGGTCTATAATTACCCATTTTCTCTCTCCCTCCTTGTTTAAACAGTGGTGTTACATTAGCAACCCTCCAGTCCATAGGAATTGATCCAGAGTGCAGCACTCCCTCAGCACTGCATTGGGGTATCAGCCTGGATTTTGTGCTCAAGTCTCTGACTCAAAGGCAAGAATGTTACCACTGAGCCACAGCTGACAATTAAGAATTATGACACATTAGAAAAAAAGTTGCATTTTCTCTTACCCCACTGTCTTGGCACTAAACATGAAAGAAAATATATCAAATAGGTACTGCCTTCTCTGGTGAGAAGAACCAGAACAGTCATACCACTTTTATGATGATGACATATGTGACAAAAGTGTTGATAATTTTGCAACAAAGCTTCAAAATGATTTATATCAATAAACCATGTTTGTTGTTTACTTTTTGAAAAAACATGGGGGTCACAAATTGTGTCACTGCAATGCCAAGTTAGATAGCTCAAAACAGCAGTATTAAAAATGAGAAAATAAGGCTGAGATAGATAGATTTTTGTACTCTAGGGGAATCAAGGAATATGGAGATTGGGTGGGAAAGTGGAATTAAGGTTGTAGATCAGCCATGATCTTATTGAATGGTGGAGCTGGCTCGAGGGGCCATACTCCTGCTCCTAATTCTCATGTTCTTAAAAAGCAAAAACTGCAAATGTTACAAACCTGAAATAAAAACCAAAAATACTGTTAATGCACAGCAAGCCAGTCAGCATTTGTAAAGAGAAAATACAGGTCATGATGTTTTGGATGAGTACCCTTTATCAGAAATTTAGAGGATACACACCTGAAATGCCACAAAAGGGATGAAGATACTCCAGCATTCTAGGTGACAAATCTTAAGTTGTCAGTTCCATGCTGTATATGTGAAAATGTACATTCAATGACCAGCTTTGTCACTGACCCTTGTTAACAAACTGTGAGCAGCACAAAGTGTAACCTCAGATTGTAACATTAATTGAATGGTTCATGAACAGAGTGGGAAGTTTAGAATTTGGTGAGAGTAGGATTTCAGTGTCGAGGGGGATGGAGGTGCTTCTTTTTGCCTTTAACACCTGTAGTGGTTTATGTAAGCTTGAGGCAGAAAGGAGGAGAAATTGGGGGCCTTTGAGCCTCCCGCTAGTGCCACTGGTGCGGAGCTGACATCGACTCCCGCCATATTGCGCGGGAGTTTAACAGCGGTGCTACAGCATTGAGCCCCGATCTCCCTCGCCCATGACATCATTGTCGTGCGCATCACTCCGGTAGTACCCCGTACCCGAAATTAACCCACCCCCTGCAGCAGCGCTGGGTGAAAGCACCGACAGCTGCCGGAGGCGTGCATCGGGCGGCCGGCCGGCCGCTACAGGGGCGATGATTAAAGGCGAGGTAAGTTGGAAAAAACAAACGTATCTTTCTTGCTGATGTTTTTTTTCGGGGTTGCGCCCGCGATCGCGCGAGATCGCCGCAGCCTTGGTGACCCCGGGTATGTGACTTTTATATTGCCGCGCCTGCAAAAAATATCTTTCCCTTTAAGGGAGGGAAGGAGCCGTTGAACGTAGGCCAGTACAGCTGGCCTACACAGCGAGGGGATTTGAGTATAGGAGCAGGAACGCCCCGCCCGCTGCTGTTAGCGCCCCATAAGGAAGTGGAGCATTTGTTGGTGCTCCACTTCTTGGAAGTGCAAATGGCAATTTTTTTAAAGTTTGAAGTCGTTTGCGCCTGGCGCCAACTTTTCAAACTTTAAACAATTAGTGCCCCAACCCACGATAGTGAATTTCTCCCCCTAAGTATTTAGAATTTTGTTCAGTGTTTTAGCGCTTAGTGCAAGTTAGTGTGTACAAAAAAAATCTTACAGCAGGCTGAAAGGTAATTACCTAGAAAAAGTATAGATTAGGGCTCCTATTTTCACCACTTTTTGGCGTCCAAACGTTTTTTGGTGTGAAATACTCCCCTTCCAACTTTCGCCAACCTTTGGACGCCGGCGCCGACTGTGTGCGGTTTTTTTTTTAACCACAGCATATTTTGGTGCCGACCGAGTCAAAACGGGACCGGGCGGAGTTTTTGTGAACTTGATCGATTTTGGCCGTCCAGGATTTATTTTCAGCGCGGCGCACACTGGCCAAAAGCACCACAAAAAATAAACATCTGTGAAGTCACGGGATCGGTGCGGCGCAACAGAGGACAGGAGCGAGACAATAATACAAAATCAAATACTTTGTTTTTCACAGGAAACTCTTTTTGGAGCATGGGAAGATTTCCAGGCGGAAAGGACTGCTCCCTGCTTGACCCGCTGTAATCCCAGGCCGAATGCCCCCTTCAATCCCACCCCTGAGAGCTGAAGCTCGGGAGCAGGAGGGTCATTTGGCCCGGGATTGCAGTGGGTCCAGCCCCGGGGTGGGGTCCGTGGGTCCAGCCGAGAGGGAGCGATTACAAATAAAAATACACTAGAGATGGCAGGGCAGGCTCTGTGTGGGGACTGTAGTAAGCGGGAGTTCATGGACAGTGAGATTGTCCCGGATTCCCACATCTGCAGGCAATGTCTTTGCCTTGAGTCACTCCGGCTCAGAGTCATTGAGCTAGAGTGCGAGTTAGAGCCATTCCAAAACATAAGGCGGGGGAGGAATTTCTGGATAGTTTTACCCAGAACACAGTCACACCCCTGAGGAAAGCACACGTTCAGGTGTGACTGTCAGGGAGCCGGGTAGCAGGGACTTAGGAGAGGTTGAGAAGGAGGTTCCAACAGGACAATGCACTTACTACCTGTGAGGACAAGGAGAAAGACTGTGGGAAGGACAGCTACAAGGCAGACCAAGGCACTATGGCTCAGAAGGCTGACCAATGGGTAGGGAAGAGCAGAATAGAAATGTGATAGTGATAGGGGATTCGATAATTAGGGGGATAAATGGCATCCTCTGCAGCCACGAGAGAAAGTCCTGAACGGTATGTTGCCTACCAGGGTAAGGGACATCCCAAGGTGGCTGGAGAGGAATTTGGGAAGGGGGGGAGAAAATCCAGTTGTTCTGGTTTATATTGGAACAAACAATAGGTCGGAACATAGAAGAGTATCAGGAGTTAGGAGCTAAATTAAAAAGCAGGACTTCGAGTGTAATCATATCTGGATTATTGCCCAACCCATGTGCAAATTGGCATTGAGACAGACAAATCAGGAGAATTAAAACATGGCTAAAGGGCTGGTGTGGGAAAGAGGTATGCCTTTTCATGGAACACTGGTACCAGTACTGGGACAGGAAAGAGCTGTAGCGATGGGACCGGCTCCACCTGAACCGGAATGGGATCATTGTCCTAGTGGAAAGGATAAATAGGGAGGTGGCAAAGGCTAGTAAGAAGGGGGAGGGAGCTACAAGAAATGAAACAAGCCTAAATAAAACAAAATAGGAAAGGAGAGCATAGGACAGACTAAACTAATGGAGGACATAACTGCCCAGGGAATAAATAGAGTTATAATACAGGAGTGTAAAATTATGGTTAAAAAATAAAGTGAGAGGAACTGCTATTGAAATTGTTGTTGTAAAATGAATTAAACTGTCTGTACAGCAATAACAATAAAATAGTCCCATAATAAGACGGAACTGGAGGCAGTAATACGTTGGGAGGAACCAGATATAGTAGGGATTTTTTTCTTCGAGATTGGACCTTTAAAAAAAGCTAATTACTGCAGCAGCAGAATCAACAAAGGTCTTGAGAGGGTGACAAATCCAAAGTGGGTGACAAAATTAGACATCATCAGAATCCAAGTAGCTGGTTGGCTGCATATCTTGGAGCATGGTGGAGCCCAGTGGAGGGGGCGGGACCCAGGAGTGGGAGAAGTGGAGGTCGGAAGCAGCGTTGGACGGCAGTCGGGACCAGCGAGGTGCGGAACTCGGAAGCGGTGAGGCGAGGAGGTCAGGACCGGTGAGGAGCGGAGGACAGAAGCGGCGTGGACCAGAGGTCGGGAGCACGAGGAGCGGAGGTCGGGACTGGCGTGGACCAGAGGTCGGGAGCACGAGGAGCGGAGGTCGGGACCGGCGGTCGGGACCGGCGTGGACCAGAGGTCGGGAGCACGAGGAGCGGAGGTCGGGACCAGCGAGGAGCGGAGGTCGGAAGCACGAGGAGTGGAGGTCAGAAGCAGCGTGGAGCGGAGGTCGGAGACGGCGAGGAACGGAGGTTGGAGATGGCGAGGAACTGAGGTCGGAGACTGCGAGGAACTGAGGTCGGGAAGTGGCGTGGAGCAGAGGTCAGAGACGGTGAGGAATGGAGGTCAGAAGCGGAGAGGAACGGAGGTCGGAAGCGGAGAGGAACGGAGGTCGGAAGTGGTGTGGACCGACACCTGGGAATCCCTGGAACAAGATCGCTCAAAGTGGAAGAGAATAATCCGGGAAGGTGCCGAACACCACAAATCTCTTCACCGGGAGCAAGCGGAGACCAAGCGCAAATGGCGGAAGGAACGCATGACAACCCAATCACTTCAACAAACCAGCACTTCAACCAGCGTCCTTTCAACCACCATGTGTCCAACCTGTGACAGAGACTGTAGTTCCTGCCTCAGATTTATCAGTCATCTGAGAACTTATTTTTAATGTGGAAGCAAGTCATCCTCGACTCCAAGGGACTGCCTATGATGATGATGAAAGTAGGGATTACTGAGCCACAACTACTGAAAAATCAAGACTGGGAAGTAAACATTGCGGGATATAACATATTTTTAAAAGATAGAGAGGAGAAAATGGGTGTGGAGTAGCTGTACTTATTAGAGATAACATAATGGCAGTAGAAAAAAGTGACACAGCTATCAGTAAGACAAAAATAGAATCCATGTGGATAGAGATAGAAGATAATAAAGGATCAATCACACTAATATGGGCAGTCTACAAATTACTACTGGAAGGGAGGTGGAAGAAGAAATATGCAAACAAATTAGGAAAATGAGTAAAATACACAGAATTATAATCATGGTGGATTTCAACTAACCTGAAATTAATTGGCAAGAAGTGGAAGGTAAAGGGGATAAGGGAATGAAGTTCCTACAATGTGTAAAAGGACTCCTTTCTAACTCAGCGTGCAAAAAACCCAACAAGGGAAGAATTTGCTGCTGGATTTAGTAATGGGGAATGAACCAGTGTAGATAAGAAGTAAAAGTAGGGGAAACATCTAGGCAATAGTGACCATAATATAATATGTTTTAAGATAATAATTTAGACGGACATAAGCATGTCAAAGACCAGGGTAATAGATTGGAGAAAAGCCAATTCTTAGGGGCTGAAAATGGAACTTGGGACAATTAAATAGACAACAATATTGGCAAACAATGATGTAGAACAGAAATGGGAAACATTTAAAATGGTGTTCAACAGAGTCCACGAAAAATAAATTCTGCTAAAAAGCAAGAACAAACTAACACTAAGGAGACACCATAGATGAATTAAGACATAAGGGAAAAAAATGAGTGTAAGGAAAGAGGCATACACTAAATATATGGATGGAAGGGGAGAGCGTGACAAGGGAGAATACAAAGAGATTAGGAGAGAAGTCAAAACAAATTAGGAAGGCAAAGAAAATAAATTATCAAGGAATATAAAACAAAATAGTAAAATATTCTTCAGGCACATAAATTTAAAAAGGAAAGTTGGGATCAGAATAGGGCCACTAAGGGATGGACAGGATAAAATCACAGGCAATGGCAGAAATATAAAATAATTACTTTGCTTCACTATTTACCAGGGAGACAGATCAGGTGGACATGATACCAGAAGATGAGATTAGAGATGATATAACCACATTTCAAATAAAAAGAGGAGAAATATTAAATAAACTAATCAAACTCAAAGAGGATCAAACCTCCGGTGTGGACAGATTGCATCCGTGCATTTTAAAAGAATCTAGGGAAGAGATAGCCGAGGCACTATTACATATACTTAATAATTCGATAGAAAAAGGTGTAGTGTCAGAAGATTGGTGGATAGCTAACGTTATACCTATATATAAGAAGGGAGATAGAACATGTCCACAGAATTATAGACCAATCAGCTTAAAATCGGTGGTAGGAAAAATAATGGAATCTCTACTAAAGGAGAACATTTTTTTAAAAACATTTGAAACCAAAAATATAATAATTAACAGTCAACATGGATTTCAAAAGGGAAAGTCTTGTTTGACCAACCTCATTGAATTCTTTGAAGAGGTAACAGAGAGTAGACAAGGGTAATTCAGTAGATGCCATTTATCTAGATTTCCAAAAGGCCTTCGATAAGATACCACTTAATAGACTAATGAATAAGGTCAGAGCATGCGGAGTCAGCGAACAAGTAGCAGAACAAGTAGCTTGCTGCAAAGCAGAAAGTAGGGAAAAAGGATAGCTATTCACAGTGGTAGAAGGTGGAAAGTGGGGTCCCACAAGGACCAGTGCTGGGACCAAAGTTGTTCTCAATTTATATTAACGATTTAGACTTTGGAATCAAAAACATAATTTCTAAATTTGCAGATGATACAAAATTGGCGGTGGTCAGGGGTAATAGTCAATACTGATTTAGTTTTTTGATTGAAGTACAGAGAAGGTTGATGAGGACAATGCGGTTAATGTGGCATACATGGACTTCCAAAAGGCGTTTGATAAAGTGCCACATAATAGGCTTGCTAGCAAAATTAAAGTCCATGGAATAAAAGGGACAGTGGCAGCATGGATACAAAATTGGCTAAATTGACAGGAAAGAGAGAGTATTGGTGATCACCAGACCAGGGTGTGGTCCATACTAGGGCATGTACCTTGGAGAGAGAGAGGGGAAGAAGAGGTGTGAGTGCTTTGTCCTAGTGTTTTGAGGTTGTTGCAAAGCTACAATTTAATTATGGGGGCAATATTGACAATGGCATACATCGTGCAAGCCTTCTGCATGATGGTGCTGCGGAGGAGAAGATTGATTAGCCAGCATCACCTAAGGAACCTCAGAGCACATAGGATGATGGGCAGGAGGCCTTACCCATATCGGGTATATCGAGACAGGCGTTCATACCTGCACCTGAGTGATGCAAACTGTGTGAGAAGGCTACGTTTCCACAAAGAAGTTGTAACCGAGATCTGTGAATTAATAAAAACAGACCTGCAACCTAGAAGCATCAGGAGGACTGCTTTGTTAGTTGAAGTAAAGGTTATAGCTGCACTTTCATTTTATGCATCTGGATCATTCCAGGCCACAACTAGGGATGTGTGTACCATTTCTCAACATGCAACACATATCTGCATTCGGCAGGTGACCGCTGCACTGTATGCCCGGAGAAATGACTACATAAAGTGCCCCATGACAGCCCAGGCTTCCCCAAGGTACACAGCTGCATTGATTTTACCCACATTGCCTTGCGAGCACCTTTGGAGGATTCCATGATGTACAGGAACGGAAAAGGCTTCCACTCGATGAACGTGCAGCTCGTCTGTGACGATGTGCATCACATCATGGCAGTTGATGCGAGGTACCCTGGGAGCATCCATGATGCTTTCATCCTAATCGAGAACGCTATATCTGCCATGTTTCAGCAGCAGCCAGAAGGGCAGAGCCTCGCCCCTACGCGTAACCCGGGTGGAAGCTGACTAGGAATACAACATGTTGCACATTGCGACATGCAGCATTACAGAGTGTACCATTGGCATCTTGAAGCAGCATTTCCGATGCCTGGACCATTCTGGAGGCTACTTGCAATATTCCCCTAAGATTGTTGGTCAGTTCACTGTTGTCTGCCGCATGCTGTACAACTTAGCTATCATGAGGCAACAGCAGCTGGTAGTAGAAGACCCACCTGAGATGAGAGTGGCTGATGATGAGGAGGAAGATACAGATGAGGAGGACGAGGAAGCCATTCAACTACCTGAACCCGGAGCACAACGGCGGAGGAGGGCGGGCCGTCGTGCCCCTTTAACGATTGCTCGAGCCTTGCGCCAGCAGCTTATCCGTGAACACTTTACTGCCTGAAGGCTCAGCGGCAACTATTCCACATGGACCATGTTTACTGTTTGGACCTGTTCCGTAATGTTGTGTTAATAGTGGAACAAATAATGTAAATGATTCAGTTATAATTTAAAATATATATTTTATTCAAAATGTTAACACTTGGTTGTACTTAACTTAATTTTAATTAAAAAAAATTCTTGTATCAAATTTTAAACTATTCAGTTAAGATCACTTACAAACTTTAAGATCACTTAGAACTTTTAAATTTGTAAATTTACATTACTTACAAAAAACTTTTAATTTGACAACAGTTAAATAGCAATAACAACAGTAACAACAATAATAACAACAATAACAACAACAGCAGCAGCAAACAAAGGCTGCACCCATCTCTCCTCCACCTTATTCTAAGACCGCCTGCTGCACTTGGTCTTGGTGACTCCACCCCTGCCCATTGGTACCAAGCTTATTCTTTCGAGCATCTCGGGTAATGCGCACTTCTTGTTGGGGGACGTGGGCAGGCGGTAATGTGGAAGGCCCAGCTTGGGGCTCTTCAGAGGCTTGTCTGGGGATTGGAGTGGGAGTGGCAGTTGATTCAGTCAATTGCCGCGGGGTCTGGGTGTGTTCCCTTATTGAAGCAGCTAATTGCGACATTCCCTCCCTCATGTGCCCTGACAGTGTGTCAACTACCTGCGACATTCCCTCTCTCATATTCACCGACAGTGTATCAGCTACCTGCGATATTCCACCCTGAATGTGCCCGGACAGCGTTGCTATTTCTCGTGAGTGTTGTTACTTCTCCCGACAGTCCCGAAACCTCATCACCCACCCCACTGATGGTGTCCAGGAGTGATCACTTAAGGTTAATGCTCTCCCCACTCATTGCCATCATCTGAACCACATCTGTTAATCCTGCATCTCAGGAGAGCGCTGTCCAGCTCTCCTTCCCCTCCTCACCCTGGGTGTGGCTCGCTGCACCCCACTGGAACCTGCAGCCTCGGACAGTTTGAAACCAGGAAATGTCCCAACACTCACACCACTCAGGAAAGGGGCTAGCACCTCAATGGGCGGCACCAGAACCTCCTCCAGAGTGAGTACAACAGTGGGGGCTTCATCTTCCCCCTCCTCTCCCCCTCACCCTCAGTCTCTTGGTCTGGAAGGTGGGATTGGAAGATGTTCTCCTCTTCAGGCTCGTTCACGTCTGAATCTTCTTCTGCAGCAGCTTCAGCTTCGTCCGGGTTGGCTTCAAGTTCTGCAAAATATAACAGAACAGACAGATGGTTAGCAGCAGAGGAGGGGGCAGGGTGGCATGAGTAGGCTCACACAGCGCAGGCAGCAGGCTCATTTGAAGGACCATGATGAATGATAGCACATTGCATTAACCAAAGAGTAGCTGACGGAGACATCCCCATGAACCGAAGCATGTCTAGCCCGCACAGTACTTAACATTTAGCTAAGCAACGACCCTGTTTTCCAAGGGTATCAGTGGGTGCAGATTTGCCGGGCCTCCTCCTGTTAGAGTTCTCTCTCTTTTGTTGTGTGCCACCTTCCTCTGCAAAGATGAAAATATAACTTTTTAGAGAGGGTGTCTTTCTGCTGGGTGGGACATACAGATGGTCACATTTACAATTGCAATTCCACTGAATACATGAAAATATTACTTCCACCAACTGCTTGACCAAGGTCCTGCCACTTCTTTTTGCACTGGCCTTCGGACCTCGTGGTGGTCACCATTGCACAGTAATCTTCTGCAAGTTTGTTCCAGCGTTTCTTCATTTCTTTTGGTGAAACTTTATTTGACCTCTGCTGATGTCCAGCTCGTACCATCTCGCCTCAATGACAGTAACCAGGGCTTCTTTTTCGTCCTGTGAGAAATTCTTGGTCCTTGAGCCACGTTGCACATTGCAGCTCCGATTTTTTCCACTCCTGCACAACTGGCTCTTTAAAAATGGCTGAGTACAGACCGGGAGGTGTACTGGGCATGCGCGCCCATACCAGTCACGTAGAAAACGTCATTTTTTTTCCGCACATGCGCAGAAGAGGGGGTCTCCTTTTTTCGGCGCAGACCTTAGGCTCCGCCCCCCAAAGCTAAAGGACAGGCTGCGCGGCGCCAATTTCAAAAATTACAACGGGGGAACTTTCAACTTTTTTTTTTGCCATAGTCGGGCCCCAAAAAAACGGGCGTAACCCTTCAAATATGCTAAAAAACGGCATTGGGGAAAATTGAGCTCAATGAAATTCTGCTATTGTAATTTACAGCTCCTCGAGGCCCATCTTTTGTTTCTTTACTTTTCCCAGCACCAACCTCTTTTACTTTGCACCATCATCCCTTTTGTCATTTAATCTCTCCTGTCTTCCACTCTATCACAAACTTTCCCTTTTGTTCTTTCTTCCCCTCCCCACCCCTTTCCCTACCTCTGTACTTGCTTAAGACCTGTTACATCTCTAACGGTTTCCAGTTCTGATGGAAGTTCATCGACCTGAAACGTTAACTCTCCACAGATGCTGCCTGGCCTGCTGAACATTGCCAGCATTTTCTGTTTTTATTTCAGATTTCCAGCACTGGCAGTGTTTTGCTTTTATAACAGCACAGGGAGATTGGTAATTTAACTTGTGGGGAGGATCACAGATGCTAACCCACATCCCAGTATTTCATGCAACTGCATGTTTGATCATCAATACTGTGGCATCAATATCGTTTTTTAAAAACCATTTGGCAAATGAATGGCAAAGCATATTTCAGGTGGAGCCACTGAGGTTGGAGTCAGCGTCAGATTCCCCCATGTCCCCTCCACTCAGTTCTAGTTCAGCAGCTTTGTTGTGGCAAGATGTACGAAGTAGAAGCCTGGTACTTCTGCAAAAGGAAGTGAAAAGGCTTGTGTGTAATAGTAATGAGATTCTCATGATAGTCATGTGGCTCTTATCTAATAGCCACTCAGTTTATAAAATCCTTGCCCTGATCCTTTTCACTAACAGGATTTCTGCACATATTATTTGATGTACGTTGTAAAAAGGTAACATTTGGAATAAAAAAGACTGTTGTTTTCTGTAACTATGTACGGTACTTTATTAATCACGAGACCATCCACCTTCAATGTAAGTTTATTTTTCCATTTTTCACTTTTTAAAATAAGTTTAGACTTAATGTACAAATTTTACATTTCTGTTCGGAGTAGTATATTTATGGCACTCAATTCATGTGAGCATTGCATTTACATTTCTCGTCATGACTTAGTATAGTTTTTAGTTTTCCTTTTTCTGTGCTCCAAATTATTTTAGTTATTAATTCATCAGTCTGATTTGTTATAAGCAGAATTTGAACTGTTATTTTTTAGTAGTCTTGGCTAAAGAAAAGAGAACGCAATTTACAAGTGTGTGTAAATCTCCACTTATTCTTGGGATGTTGATGGTATTTGCGCAAATACAGATACAAAATTCAGAAAATGAGCAAGATTAATTTAAAAAAAATCTCCAATAGTACATGTAATGTTTGTAATTCAAGATGAAGATTTGATATGTGAGTAGTTTAAAACTAGTATGATTCTTCTTTTAGAGTTCTATTATTGATTACTAGGGCTGTTTTTGTTAGATCAAAGGCAATTAATGGGTGATTGATGGAGGGATGGGCCAGAGTAGATAGAAACAGGCTATTCCCAGTGATTGAGAGGACTGAAGCGAGGGCCATAGATATAAGATTAAATGTAAGAAATTTAGGACAGTGAGAGGAGAAACTTTTTCACATAGAATGTTGTGAGTCTGTAGAATGCACCACCAGAGCTAGTGATTGAAGCAGAGACATTTAAGAAGAGATTAGATGAGTGGTTGAAGGAAAGGAGCGTAAAGGGACATGAGAATAGGGTTAGTTTCTGTGGGATTAGTTATTGTGGAGGATAAATACCATCATGGACTTGTTGGGCCGAATGTCCTCTTTCTGCGATGTAATTCAATATAATTTGAAACCTGGACGATTGTAATTGTTAATAAATTATATAAAATATACTTCCCTTTGAATTAACTTTAACTAGTAAGCTGTACTGCAACTTGTGATCACTGAGAAGTAATTTTAGCTTGGCATTAATGTAAAATGTGCAGTATAACGAATGCCAAATTGGTTTCATTTTAGGTTTGAGGTATTGGGTATGAGACAAACTTAGGGAGGTAGTCTCACAACTACTTAGTGTTCACATTGGCTGCAGTATTAACTGCAATCAAAGCACAGTGGATTTTTTAAATGCTGATTTGTTTATTTGTTTTGTCTTAAAACACTCCTGTGAAGCGCCTTGGGATGTTTTCCTACGTTAAAGGCGCTATATAAATACAAGTTGTTGTTGTAGAATTAAAACTTAAGACTGTCTTTAAAATTTTATTATTAGTATAGATAGATGATAAGACTGTTATCTTTCCTGTAACATTAAGAATTTAATACCTATTCAGGTGTTGATTAGCAAACCACTGTACACACACTTCAGTAATGCTTTGTATTGAGAGTGGTGTGGAGTTGGCAGGGTGCCAAGTGCTGCAGTTTTACACCACTCTAAAGCAGGTAGCAGTGTCAAATGGGTAACTGCAATATAAAGGTCGTATCAGATGTTGGGTTATAAATTGCAATGAGTTGCACACGGTTTTTGGGTCTAAAACGGGCGCAATCATGACGTATATTGCAGTGCGATGGCCCATGCCCAATCGGGCCATGCGTTTGAGCCACTGCTAAATTTGTCATGACCCTATTTCAACATTGAAATTACAGCTTTTGCTTCCAACTGTGAACAGGCATTAGAAAAAAACCACAAAAGATAGAGGCATAGATAGGTAGGTTCAGAAAAGAAGGTTAGAACGCAGGAGAATAGTTAGAAATTACTTTAAGTCAAGACAGTTGTCACGCTGATGTGGGGAAGAGTAATGTATTCATGATTTTGTATTATTACATGCTGACAAATTATACTGATTGAACTAAGTGAATCTGCTCACATCTGTTACTCTGTGCATTCACTCACTGTGCAATTAAGTGGCTTAATGATTTATGCCTGACCTTGTACGACACAATATTTGCATGATCTGGAAAAGCACGTGAGCAAACATCAGGAATATTCTGTGCGGATCACAAGGGGGTACTATTGTCACACGCTTCAGGCGGTGAAGAGGCACCCCGTAATGTTGAGGCCCTGGCTTTATTTGAATTTGGCGGACAGGCTGCGGGGCGGCAAACAGGCGCCCCAATGCAGCTCGTCAGATTGAAGCCTCAAGATCGTGCCTCTGAAGTCTTAAGTCGGTTGTAGGGAGGGCGGGGCTTGCGGCCTTCCGCGAGAGGTGGGCGCCAGAGGGACTGGAGTGCATCGTTACCCCCGGCAACCAAATTTTAATTTGATTTTATATGTTATAAAGTTTAATTTGTTTTCATTGCCGGTTTTAGTGTCCCCCTCCCCTTTTATAGAGGGCACTTGTAAAATTTATGATTTTAAAGCCCCCCCCCCCCCAAAAAACCCACAAAAAACCCTCCAAAAAAAAAAGCAAAAAAAATATAGAAAAAGGGGCAGTTGAAAAGTGTTTGGAGTGTCCCCCAGATCGGGGGGCACTTGATTTAACTGTAATTTTGTTTTCAGCCAAAAAGAGTTGTAGGGAGGGCGGTCTTGATCACGGAGGGTGGGGGCCCTGGTGCGGCAGTGGCCCAGGTTATTATTGTGGACTCCGGAGGAACCCAGTTCACTAGGATTTAACCACCTTTCCTCAGTGCCTTTTTTCCCCTAAAATATGTGTAAAACACAGCCGAAATTTATTTTTTTCTTCTAAATACCTGAGGGCCAATGTTAACTCCCAGCAGGAATTATTATAGGCAGTGGAATGAAGTGGATGGCAAATCCTCTGCTCCTCCACAGTACTCCCAGGAGGTTTTACCTCCCAGGCTTCATCTGCATAAGCTCCGTCAGAGAGCTGCCCAAAACCTGATCGGAAACGCTAGCTGGCCGGAGGGCGGGTGCGTGATTTCGGGCGACAGCAGGCCACCGCATTGGGCCCGGAGGAACAATCCCCAGCACGTAGAAGTGTTTGGGAGGGGGATCAAGAGGAAATCGCTATCGGGGGAAGATTTCCACCTGAAACGTTGGCTCTTATTTCTCTCCACAGATGCTGGCTGACCTGTTGAATATTTCCAGCATTTTCTGTTTATATATCCGAGGTTTCCTTGTGGGGTCCAGGGGAGCACTTCTGCCTCAGCTGGTCAACAAGGAAACAAACCAAACAAAAATGAACTTATCTCTGTGGGCCGCTTCTGGTCCCAGCTTATCTTGCCACCAGGTTGGACTGGTGGGAAAGCCACAATGCAGGCCTCCAGTTAAAATTGCAATTGGGCCCTGTAATGTACTTGCTTCATGGGTTCTTTGAATATGAGAAAGTAAAAACATAAGAAATAGGAGCAGGAATTGGCCATTTGGCCCCTCGAGCCTGCTCCGCCATTCAATAAGATCATGGCTGATCTGATCATGGACTCAGCTCCACTTCCCTGCCCGCTCCCCATAACCCTTTACTCCCTTAACGCTCAAAAATCTGTCTATTCAATGACCCAGCCTTCACAGCTCTCTGAGGCAGAGAATTCCATAGATTTACAACTATCTGAGAGAAGAAATTTCTCCTCATCCCAGTTTTAAATGGGCGGCCCCTTATTCTGAGACTATGTCTCCTAGTTTTAGTTTCCCCTATGAGTAGAAATATTCTCTCTACATCCATCTTGTCGAGCCCCCTCATTATCTTGTAAGTTTCAATAAGATCACCTCTCATTCTTCTGAACTCCAATGAGTACAGGCCCAACCGACTCAAACTATCCTCATAAGTCAACCCCCTCATCTCTGGGATCAACCTAGTGAACCGTCTCTGAACAACCTCCAATGCAAGTATATCCTTCCTTAAATACGAAGACCAAAACTGTATGCAGTACTCCAGTTATGGCCTCACCAATACCCTGTACAGTTGTAGCAGGACTTCTCTGCTTTTATTCTCTATCCCCCTTTCAATAAAGGCCAACATTCCATTTACCTTCTTGATTACATGCTGTACCCGCATACTAACTTTTTGTGTTTTTGCTTAAGACTTCATAGCAACACATTGCTATTAAGAACTAGTTGGTTTATTAACAAAAGTTTAATAATCACTCTACACATTACCAGTTCAACCACTAGGCTCACAACTGCATGCCTCATCATGGATGATCTAGACCCAACTGACTAGGGTTTTATTGAGTCTTGTGAATATCATGTGACTGGCTAAGCTAGTCACAATGCAACAGCACTACAACTATTTTAATATAACTTTAAATCAAGTGCCCCTTTTGGCAAGGGTACCAGAACCCACAAATTTCCAAATAAAACTTTAATGGAAATTTAAATCAAATCAAAATTTAGTTGCCAGGGGTGATGATGCACTCAAGTCCCTCCAGTGCCTACCTCTTGCGGTAGGCTGCGAGCGTACCAGTGGACACCGCGTGCTCCATCTCCAGGGACACCCTGCCTGAATGTAGTCACGGAAGAGAGGCAGTTGGGCTGAGCAATCCCTTCGATTGCTCTCTGCCTGGACCTGTTAATGGCCACCTTAGCCAGGCCCAGGAGCAGTCCTAATATGCCTTCGGACCTGCCCGCTCCCCTCCGCACAGGATGCCCAAAGACTAAAGTGCAACCAGAATTTGAGGAGCAGCCCCTTCAAATATTGGAATGGAGCTGCAACCTGACACACTCCACATAAACATGGAACGCGGACTCTTCCAGACCACAGGGGCGGGGGTTGATAATGAAAGTTTGGTCGTTACATTTTGTGGCCCCATTGCGCATGCATGGGACTTTGAATCAAATCCTGGGAAAAGCCGAGTCTTAAAGGCACCCATTAAAGTTTACAAAATCACTTGTTTTCAACCTGTATTGTTATGTCTATCTGCCGCTGCAAACTCGGAGGCTCGTGCACCGTGCCCTGTGTAAATGTTGCACTGACTGTAACGTCCAAGGAAAGCGTTTCCTCATCCCTTTAAGTAGCCACCAGTTAATGACCCTGCAAGCCTGTAACGACTCTCTTTCCAGACATTGTTATTGGTGGGTGCTCAATGAGGCACACGCACCGAATTTAGTGACCAGGGCGCAAGCATGTATTGCACCAGAAATACATCATGATCGGAGTGATCGTCAGCAGCCAGGCGCTAGCAGTTTGTGCGCCCGGTGAACCTCTAATGAATTTCCCGTCGGGGTGCTAAAATCCGTGCACCCAGTCGCTAAACTCTGCTGCTCGCACTAACGCCCCCTCTGGCCGCTAACTGAGGCTATAGACTTCTGAAAATCCAGCCATAGTCCCCTAACCATTGTGCGTGCGTTCCATTTACCAGGTGCAGGTAAGGAGCCAACCTATCTACATTGTCAGTCACCACGTAACTGGCTGTCTCATATCTTACAAGCTCACTTGGTCTCTTGGTGTACATCGCAGGATTTCTTGGAGACTATTTGTGTTTTGCTTTGTGGGCTACCTTGCCACATTTAAATCCCCTGGCTTCATTAACTTCTGACCTCGGTTTGGCTAGGCCCCCTCGGCCTTGCCCGGGGTGGGCTGAACAGCTGGTTAATGGAGTTATTTGTCCATTGGTTTCCCACCCATGCAGCATTTTATCTATGCTTACAAGGCCATAAAATGATCAGCCCCTGTACCGCTTGTTACAGGTGGGTGTGCTGCATATACATCCATAGAGATGACTTGTCTTTCCCTCCCCCGCCAGCTAAGATCTTTGAAGAAATAATTTTACTGCTTGCCACTCTTTACACATGCATTTATGTTTTTATTCTAAAAAGCAAAATGATGGAAACCTTAACCCATTGTTTTTTTTTTAAATTTTCCTTTGAGATCATATGTTCAGCTCTGATTATTGAGATTAGACTATAATGGTTAGATTTTCTTAGTCTTGAACTATCAATACTGTGAGTATTTTTAAATTGTCAGCCATTAGCAATAGTATGACTTGTGTATCTGAAGCAACTTGGCACTGGTGGACATAAGAGGAGCAATCAGTGGTAGAGCATTGGAGGAAAACATACCACGGTTTGATGAGGGACTATCCAGTCCCTTTGTTTTAGGAACTCAATGCGCACTATAATATACTGGAGGTCTGATTGCATTGGACCATAAACCAAAAGTCAGTATTTGCTGTTTAGGCAAAGAACAGTGTTGCAACTAAGGCTCATTATGCTGAAAATCAATGAAAATGGATTTTATGGCAGGTAAAACTATCCAAACTAAAGGGAGCTGTTTGGTGATGTAAAACTCCTATTGTAGGCAAACTTCTATCTTTGAAGATAACATGCACTTTGTTTTATTACAGGCATGTGGTTTTGTTTTCTACTATAATCAGTATGTTTATTTACAGCACCGAGGGGATAACAGAGAGCCAGAGATGACACTGGTCCTTGGATGCGCTGTAGTTATAAGCATTTTGGGATTGATATAGCCCACATAAAAGACTTGCATTTATACAGTGCCTTTCACGACCAGAAGATGTCTCAAAGCGCTTTACAGCCAATGAAGTACTTTTGAAGTATAGTCACTGTTGTGGGAAACATGGCAGACAAATTGCGCGCAGCAAACTCCAACAAACAGCAATGTGATAATGACCAGATAATGTTTTTATTTTGTTATGTTGATTGAGGGACACCAGGGATAACTCCCCTGCTCTTCTTCGAAGTAATGCCATGGGATCTTTTACACCCACATAAGAGGGCAGACAGGGTCTCAGTTTAACGTCTCATTTGAAAGACGGCACCTCCTACAGTGCCGTGCTCCCTCACTGCACTGGAGTGTCAGCCTAGATTTATGTTCTCAAGTTCCTGGAGTGGGAGTTGAACCCACAAACTTCTGACTCAGAGGCAAATGTGCTACTCACTGAACCACAGATGACACTGGAGGACTTCTACAAAGCAGTACTTCTTTCGAACTGACTGTTCGACTGGTAAGTATAACTCTCTTTTAGACTGACTTTTAGATTGGTTCAATTGGCAGCGAACTACTAAGTAGCTGTTTGGTGTTTAAGTAAATTTTAGTGAGTAAATTAATTCAAGGGTTAAGTCATGGCAGTAGAGCTTGGACCCGTGTCATGTTCCTCCTGTGCTATGTGGGAAGTCAGGGACGCTTCCAGTGTCCCTGGCTACTATGTGTGCGGGAAGTGTGTCCAGCTGCAGCTCCTGACAGACCGCATGACGGCACTGGAGCTGCGGATGGACTCACTCTGGAGCATGCGCGATGTTGAGAATGTTGTGGATAGCACATTTAGTGAGTTGGTCACACCACAGGTAAGGGTTAGGACAGATAGTGAATGGGTGACCAAGAGACAAGGCAAAAGCAGGAAGGTAGTGCAGGAGTCCCCTGCGGTCATCTCCCTCCAAAACAGATATACCGATTTGGATACTGTTGGTGGAGATGATTTACCAGGGGAAGGCACCAGCAGCCAGGTTCACGGCACCGTGGGTGGCTCGGCTGCACAGAAGGGTGGGAAAAAGGGTGGGAGAGCTATAGTGATAGGGGACTCTATTGTAAGGGAAATAGATAGGAGTTTCTGCGGCCGCAACTGAGACTCCAGGATGGTATGTTGCCTCCCTGGTGCAAGGGTCAAAGATGTCTCGGAGCAGCTGCAAAGGATTCTGGAGAGGGAGGGTGAACAGCCAGTTGTCGTGGTACATGTAGGTACCAACGATATAGGTAAGAAGCGGGAAGAGGTCCTATAAGCTGAATTTAGGGAGCTATGAGTTAAATTAAAAAGTAAGACCTCAAAGGTAGTAATCTCTGGATTGCTACCAGTGCCACGTGCTAATCAGAGTAGAGGGAGCAGGATAGTTAGAATAAATACGTGGCTTGAGCAGTGGTGCAAGAGGGAGGGATTCAAATTCCTGGGACATTGGAACCAGTTCTGGGGGAAGTGGGACCTGTACAAAAGGGACGGTCTGCACTTGGGTAGGACTGGAACTGATGTCCTGGGGGTAACATTTGCTAATGCAGTTCGGGAGTGTTTAAACTAATATGGCAGGGGGATGGGAACCTACGCAGCGAGATAGGGCGAAGTAATATGGAGTCAGAAACAGATGGTAGAAAGGTAAAAAGCAATAGTGGAAGGCCGAGTAAACAAAGGCAAGAAACAAAAAGGCAAGAAACTAAAAGGACAAACGGTGTTAAAAAAAACAAGCCTGAAGGCTTTGTGTCTTAATACAAGGAGTATCCATAATAAGGTGGATGAATTAACTGTGCAAATAGATGTTAACAGATATGATGTGATTGGGATTACATAGACATGGCTCCAGGATGATCAGGGCTGGGAACTCAACATCCATGGGTATTCAACATTCAGGAAGGATAGAATAAAAGGAAAAGGAGGTGGGGTAGCATTGCTGGTTAAAGAGGAGATTAATGCAATAGTTAGGAAGGACATTAGCTTGGATGATGTGGAATCTATATGGGTAGAGCTGCAGAACACCAAAGGACAAAAAACGTTAGTGGGAGTTGTGTACAGACCTTCAAACAGAAGTCGTGATGTTGGGGAGGGCATCAAACAGGAAATTAGGGGTGCATGCAATAAAGGTGCAACAGTTATCATGGGTGACTTTAATATGCATATAGATTGGGCTAACCAAACTGGAAGCAATACGGTGGAGAAGGATTTCCTGGAATGCATAAGGGATGGTTTTCTAGACCAATATGTCGAGGAACCAACTAGGGGGGAGGCCATCTTAGACTGGGTGTTGTATAATGAGAGAAGATTAATTAGCAATCTCGTTGTGCGAGGCCCCTTGGGAAAGAGTGACCATAATATGGTGGAATTCTACATTAGGATGGAGAATGAAACAGTTAATTCAGAGACCATGGTCCAGAACTTAAAGAAGGGTAACTTTGAAGGTATGAGGCATGAATTGGCTCGGATAGATTGGCGAATGATACTTAAGGGGTTGACTGTGGATGGGCAATGGCAGACATTTAGAGACCGCATGGATGAACTACAACAATTGTACATTCCTGTCTGACGTAAAAATAAAAAAGGGAAGGTGGCTCAACCGTGGCTATCAAGAGAAATCAGGGATAGTATTAAAGCCAAGGAAGTGGCATACAAATTGGCCAGAAATAGCAGCGAACCCGGGGACTGGGAGAAATTTAGAACTCAGCAGAGGAGGACAAAGGGTTTGATTAGGACAGGGAAAATAGAGTACGAGAGGAAGCTTGCAGGGAACATTAAGACGGACTGCAAAAGCTTCTATAGATATGTAAAGAGAAAAAGGTTAGTAAAGACAAATGTAGGTCCTCTGCAGTCAGAATCAAGGGAAGTCATAACAGGGAACAAAGAAATGGCAGACCAATTGAACAAGTACTTTGGTTCGGTATTCACTAAGGAGGTCACAAACAACCTTCCGGATATAAAAGGGGCCAGAGGGTCTAGTAAGAAGGAGGAACTGAGGGAAATCCTTATTAGTCGGGAAATTGTGTTGGGGAAATTGATGGGATTGAAGGTCGATAAATCCCCAGGGCCTGATGGACTGCATCGCAGAGTACTTAAGGAGGTAGCCTTGGAAATCGCGGATGCATTGACAGTCATTTTCCAACATTCCATAGACTCTGGATCAGTTCCTATGGAGTGGAGGGTAGCCAATGTAACCGCAGTTATTAAAAAAGGAGGGAGAGAGAAAACAGGGAATTATAGATCGGTCAGCCTGACATCGGTAGTGGGTAAAATGATGGAATCAATTATTAAGGATGTCATAGCAGTGCATTTGGAAAGAGGTGACATGATAGGTCCAAGTCAGCATGGATTTGTGAAAGGGAAATCATGCTTGACAAATCTTCTGGAATTTTTTGAGCATGTTTCCAGTAAAGTGGACAAGGGAGAACCAGTTGATGTGGTGTATTTGGACTTTCAGAAGGCTTTCGACAAGGTCCCACACAAGAGATTAATGTGCAAAGTTAAAGCACATGGGATTGGGGGTAGTGTGCTGACATGGATTGAGAACTGGTTGTCAGACAGGAAGCAAAGAGTAGGAGTAAATGGGTACTTTTCAGGATGGCAGGCAGTGACTAGTGGGGTTCTGTGCTGGGGCCCCAGCTGTTTACATTGTACATTAATGATTTAGATGAGGGGATTAAATGCAGTATCTCCAAATTTGCGGATGACACTAAGTTGGATGGCAGTGTGAGCTGCGAGGAGGATGCTATGAGGCTGCAGAGTGACTTGGATAGGTTAGGCGAGTGGGCAAATGCATGGCAGATGAAGTATAATGTGGATAAATGTGAGGTCATCCACTTTGGTGGTAAAAACAGAGAGACAGACTATTATCTGAATGGTGACAGATTAGGAAAAGGAGAGATGCAACGAGACCTGGGTGTCATGGTACATCAGTCATTGAAGGTTGGCATGCAGGTACAGCAGGCGGTTAAGAAAGCAAATGGCATGTTGGCCTTCATAGCGAGGGGATTTGAGTACAGGGGCAGGGAGGTGTTACTACAGTTGTACAGGGCCTTGGTGAGGCCACACCTGGAGTATTGTGTACAGTTTTGGTCTCCTAACTTGAGGAAGGACATACTTGCTATTGAGGGAGTGCAGCGAAGGTTCACCAGACTGATTCCCAGGATGGCGGCACTGACATATCAAGAAAGACTGGATCAACTGGGCTTGTATTCACTGGAGTTCAGAAGAATGAGAGGGGATCTCATAGAAACGTTTAAAATTCTGATGGGTTCAGACAGGTTGGATGCAGGAAGAATGTTCCCAATGTTGGGGAAGTCCAGAACCAGGGGTCACAGTCTAAGGATAAGGGGTAAGCCATTTCGGACCGAGATGAGGAGAAACTTCTTCACCCAGAGAGTGGTGAACCTGTGGAATTCTCTACCACAGAAAGTTATTGAGGCCAATTCACTAAATATATTCAAAAAGGAGTTAGATGTAGTCCTTATTACTAAGGGGGTCAAGGGGTATGGTGAGAAAGCAGGAATGGGGTACTGTTGCATGTTCAGCCATGAACTCATTGGGGCCAAGTTTCGGCCTGAGTTGCTCCTGTTTTTTGGAGCAACTGGTTTAGAATGGAGTATCTTCGAAATTTGAATTCTCGGCATTTAGTTTGCTCCAGTTCTAGTCAGTTAGAACAGTTTCACTTTGGAACAGAATTCTTTTTTCAAAAGGGGGCGTGTCCAGCCACTTACGCCTGTTTTCAAAGTTTAGGCAGTGAAAACTTACTCCAAACTAACTCAGAATGGAGGAGGTGAAGATTTTTGTACGTTCGAAAAAACCTTGTCTACACTTTAGAAAATCAGGCATAGGTTACAAATCAGGCGTAGGGAATGGGGTGTGGGGGGGGGGCGGTTTAAAGGGAAGTTTACAAACATTAAACACTTCAGTTTTACAAATAAAGAGCCATCATCAATAATAAATGATAAATACATCAATAAATCAACCAATAAATCAATAAAAAAAAATAATAAAAAATAAAAAAATTTTAAAAATCAATAAATGAAACATTTTCTACTTACCGACTGCAGCACCGGGAGTCCTCTAACAGCGTGCTGGGATGGCCCCCCCAGTGTGTCTCTGTCAGTGTCTCTATCTCTCTGTCTGTCTGTGTGTGTGTCTCTCACTCTCTGTCTGTCAGTGTCTGTGTTTCTGACAGCGAGGGGAGCGGGAGAAGGGGGTGGGAGGGGGAGAAGGGGGGTGGGGTGGGAGGGGGAGAAGGGGGGTGGGGGGGAGGGGGAGGTGGGGGATGAGGTGGGGGGGTGGGGGAGGAGGTGGGGGGGTGGGGGAGAAGGTGGGGGGATGGGGGAGGAGGGGGGTGGGGGAGGAGGTGGGTGGGGGAGGAGGTGGGGGGTGGGGGGGGAGGAGGAGGAGGGTGGAGGGGAGGAGGAGGAGGAGGGTGGGGGGGAGGAGGAGGGTGGGGGGGAGGAGGAGGGTGGGGGGAGGAGGAGGAGGAGGAGGAGGAGGATGA